>NC_061511.1:236420115-236497364 GCF_022539505.1 Lolium rigidum | reverse complement strand
GTTCCTAAATATCGCTATCGCTGCTTGTTTATTGTTTTACCGCGTTACTACCGCCGCGTTACTACCGCTTGTTTACTCGTCCCGGGCAAAGCACTTTTCCGGTGCCGTTGCTACTACTTATTCATACCACCTGTATTTCACTATCTCTTCGCCGAACTAGTGCACCTATTAGGTGTGTTGGGGACACAAGAGACTTCTTGCTTTGTGGTTGCAGTGGTTGCATGAGAGGGATATCTTTGACCTCTTCCTCCCCGAGATCGATAAACCTTGGGTAATCCACTTAAGGGAAACTTGCTCGCTGTTCTACAAACCTCTCGCTCTTGGAGGCCCAACACTGTCTACAAGAATAGAAGCTCCCGTAGACATCAAGCACTTTTCCGGCGCCGTTGCCGGGGAGGAAAGGTAAAAGGCACTCATACTACGGTCCCGTGTAAAGTATTTTTCTCGGCGCCGTTGTGTGTGTGCTCGAAGCTATTTCCTTTAGATCCTGCAATTGCATCTTTTTGTTTCTTGTTTACACTAGTTTGGCATAATGGACAACAATGAGCTTCTTATTCTATTTCCTGATTTAAAACATGGATTGTTTGATGCGAAAATTAAAAAACCTATGAAATCTTATTTGCATGCCGGTAGTAATATTAGTATGAACGCTTTGAACACCATTGTTGATAATAATATAGAAAGTTCTAAGCTTGGGGAAGCTGGTTTTCATGATCTTTTTAGTCCCCCAAGCATTGAGGAGAAAATTTTCTTTGATGATACTTTGCCTCCTATTTGTGATGATTATAATAGTGGTCTTTTGGTACAACCTACTATGGAGAGTAAATTTTATTGTGATTATACTATGCCTCCTACACTTGATGAGAATAATAATGATAGCTACTTTGTTGAATTTTCTCCCACTATTACTAATAAAATTGATTATGCTTATGTGGAGAGTAATAATTTTATGCATGAGACTCATGATAAGAATGCTTTATGTGATAGTTATATTGTTGAGTTTGCTCATGTTGCTACTGAAAGTTATTATGAGAGAGGAAAATATGGTTGTAGAAATTTTCATGTTACTAAAATGCCTCTCTATGTGCTGAAATTTTTGATGCTACACTTGTTTTATCTTCCTATGCTTGTTACTTTGCTCTTCATGAACTTGTTTATTTACAAGATTCCTATGCATAGGAAGCATGTTAGACTTAAATGTGTTTTGAATTTGCCTCTTGATGCTCTCTTTTGCTTCAAATACTATTTCTTGCGAGTGCATCATTAAAACTGCTGAGCCCATCTTAATGGCTAAAAAGAAAGAACTTCTTGGGAGATAACCCATGTGTTATTTTGCTACACTACTTTGTTTTATATTTGTGTCTTGGAAGTTGTTTACTACTGTAGCAACCTCTCCTTATCTTAGTTTTATGTTTTGTTGTGCCAAGTAAAGTCTTTGATAGTAAAGTAAATACTAGATTTGGATTACTCGCGCAGTTCCTGCATTTCTTTGCTGTCACGAATCTGGGTCTAATTCTCTCGTAGGTAACTCAGAAAATTATGCCAATTTACGTGAGTGATCCTCAGATATGTACGCAACTTTCATTCAATTTGGGCATTTTCATTTGAGCAAGTCTGGTGCCCTTTTAAAATTCGTCTTTACGGACTGTTCTGTTTTGACAGATTCTGCCTTTTATTTCGCATTGCTTCTTTCGCCGTGTTGGGTGGATTTCTTTGTTCCATTACCTTCCAAGTAGCTTTGAGCAATGTCCAGAAGTGTTAAGAATGATTGTGTCACCTCTGAACATGTGAGTTTTTGATTATGCACTAACCCTCTAATGAGTTTGTTTCGAGTTTGGTGTGGAGGAAGTTTTCAAGGGTCAAGAGAGGAGGATGATATACTATGATCAAGGAGAGTGAAAGCTCTAAGCTTGGGGATGCCCCGGTGGTTCACCCCTGCATATTCTAAGAAGACTCAAGCGTCTAAGCTTGGGGATGCCCAAGGCATCCCCTTCTTCATCGACAAATTATCAGGTTCCTTCTCTTGAAACTATATTTTTATTCGGCCACATCTTATGTACTTTACTTGGAGCGTCTGTGTGCTTTTTGTTTTTGTTTTTGTTTGAATAAATGCTTGTGTGGGAGAGAGACACGCTCCGCTGGTTCATATGGACACATGTGTTCTTCGCTTTATCTTTTAGTGTTCATGGCGAAGTTTCTTCTTCGTTAAATTGTTATATGGTTGGAATTGGAAAATGCTACATGTAGTAACTCTAAAATGTCTTGGATAATTTGATACTTGGCAATTGTTGTGCTCTTGTTTAAGCTCTTGCATCATATACTTTGCACCCATTAATGAAGAAATACTTAGAGCTTGCTAATTTGGTTTGCATATTTGGTTTCTCTAGAGTCTAGATAACATCTAGTATTGAGTTTTGAACAACAAGGAAGACGGTGTGGAGTCTTATAATGTTTACAATATGTCTTTTATGTGAGTTTTGCTGTACCGTTCATCCTTGTGTTTGTTTCAAATAACCTTGCTAGCCTAAACCTTGTATCGAGAGGGAATACTTCTCATGCATCCAAAATACTTGAGCCAACCACTATGCCATTTGTGTCCACCAAACCTACCTACTACATGGTATTTCTCCGCCATTCCAAAGTAAATTGCTTGAGTGCTACCTTTAAATAATTCAAAATTTATCACCTCTTATTTGTGTCAATGTTTTATAGCTCATGAGGAAGTATGTGGTGTTTATCTTTCGATCTTGTCATTTACTTCGACAGACTTTCACCAATGGACTAGTGGCTCATCCGCTTATCCAATAATTTTGCAAAAAGAGCTGGCAATGGGGTTCCCAGCCCCGATTAATTAACTTGCATTAATAATTCTCTTCACATGTTTTGCTCGATTCATCGATAAGCAACTTAATTTTGCAAATAGACACTCCTTCATGGTATGTGATTGTTGGAAGGCACCCGAGGATTCGGTTAGCCATGGCTTGTGTAAGCAAAAGGTTGGGAGGAGTGTCATCCATAAATAAAGAAAAACTAAACTAAAGTACATGTGTAAACAAAAGAGAAGAGGGATAATCTACCTTGCTGGTAGAGATAACGTCCTTCATGGGAGCCGCTCTTGAAAGTCTGGTTGATAAGGTAGTTAGAGTGCCCACTACCATTCGTTGACAACAACAAACACCTCTCAAAATTTTACTTTTATGCTCTCTATATGTTTTCAAAATAAAAGCTCTAGCACAAATATAGCAATCGATGCTTTCCTCTTTGAAGGACCATTCTTTTTACTTTTATGTTGAGTCAGTTCACCTATCTCTCTCCACCTCAAGAAGCAAACACTTGTGTGAACTGTGCATTGATTCCTACATATTTGCATATTGTACTTGTTATATTACTCTATGTTGACAATTATCTATGAGATATACATGTTACAAGTTGAAAGCAACCGCTGAAACTTAATCTTCCTTTGTGTTGCTTCAATACCTTTACTTTGATTTATTGCTTTATGAGTTAACTCTTATGCAAGACTTATTAATACTTGTCTTGAAGTACTATTCATGAAAAGTCTTTGCTTTATGATTCACTTGTTTACTCATGTCATTACCATTGTTTTGATCGCTGCATCCACTACATATATTTACAAATAGTATGATCAAGGTTATGATGGCATATCACTTCAGAAATTATCTTTGTTATCGTTTTACCTCGCTCGGACGAGCAGTAACTAAGCTTGGGGATGCTTGATACGTCTCCGACGTATCGATAATTTCTTATGTTCTATGCCATATTATTGATGATACCTACATGTTTTATGCACACTTTATGTCATATTCGTGCATTTTCTCGGAACTAACCTATTAACAAGATGCCGAAGTGCCAGCTCTCGTTTTCTCGCTGTTTTTGGTTTCGAAATCCTAGTAACGAAATATTCTCGAATCGGACGAAATCAAGACCCGTGTTCCTATTTTCACCGGAAGCATCCGAACACCCGAGAGCCGCCGCAGGGGGGCCCCGTGGGCCCTGCACCATAGGCCGGCGCGGCCCAGGCCCCGGCCGCGCCGCCATATGGTGTGGCCACCCCTTCGACCCTCCCGCGCCGCCTCTTCGCCTATATAAAGCCTCCGTCGCGAAAACCCCGATGCGAAGAACCACGATACGGAAAACCTTCCGCAGCCGCCGCCATCGCGAAGCCAAGATCCGGGGGACAGGATCCGGGGACCCCGGACTAGCTGTCCGAAATACCCCGTTATGTATATAGTTCACGATCCCATGATCGCTGCACCGTGAACACATAACCGAACCGATATCAAATTACATCATCCTTTACAAAACGGAATAAGAAAATTACAATAAGGTCACATGACCATCTTTACATAATAGCCTCGAAGAGCCTAATCTAATCATCGAGTAGCGGAATCACTTCAGCAGCAGCAGAGCCCAAGTCATCCGCCTTAACCCTACGAGCAACCGATCGGGAAGACGTTCCTAGCTCGCATAGACGTCGTCAACTCCTTCTTCACCTGGCGTGTTCCTCCAAGTCTGGCCAAGTAAATAGCCAGGGACAAAGCCGTGAGTACATTTGGAATTGTACTCGCAAACCATCAAGAAGGTACTTTGCAAGAATTGCAAGATAACAAGTGCTAATCTAGATGACAAGAGGGAAGAGCTAATTTTCTCTAGTGGAAATAGCATGTAGAAGAGAGGTAGTTTCTCTTGTGGATATAGCATGAGAAAGAGAAGTAGTTTCTCTTGTGGATGTAGCATGAAGAAGAGAAATAGTTTCTCTTGTGGATGTAGCATCCCAACATCGCAGTTGAGGGGGGGGGACACTAAGAAGATCCTATGACATCTCTATATCTTTGTTGAAGAAGATACTTCAAAAGAGTTCTACAACATAAAACACTAGGGAGGGGGGGTAACCCAATTTGTTTCCTTTCCGACCATCTACATATGGTCAACCAAACCATTCCCGTACCCTTCCGGTACTCCGAAAACAAGTTCCTTTCTTTCATTTTTCAAACAATTTTTGTAAACCAAAAACTCATCAGGCTAAGCAACAGCCATTCCAACCGTCCATGACCGCGGACACGGCTATTCGAATAGATTTGACTCTGCAGAGTTTGCACACTTTTCCCACAAGATCCGCGAGTTCATCATGTGGGCATCATCCCCGCATATCAACTATGCCATGATAAAAACTCGGACATAGCCTTTCGCATATTCGTCTTAGCACGGGATCCTACCCTATGGAGTATGTACCTCCCCGGCACCGTGGCAGCTCACCTCACTCTGAGCGTGGCTCCACCGCCAAGCCGAGAGACCCATAGTGTCTTCCGGACGGGTCAGCCCCGAAGGCCTCCCGTTATACTATTGTCTCCACCAACGACAATCCGGATTCAGGGGTAACCTTACCCTTATATAGTTGTGCGGTGTCCCATGTTAAGAAGAACAAACTACGAGCTAAGCCCCGTCCCACTCCAGGGTAATGTGGTTGCGCGGGTTAATTGTCACGGGTGAATACTTAGGCGCCAAAGTTTTCGAAAACAAGATTTTCTTTTCAACCATCTTTGCCAAGATCCTTTCCTTTCATAAACACACGCTTGGGTAAGTCCAACTCACCCAAGGTTTTCAAAAACTCTTTTCATCAAGGTATTTTTCCAAGGGGGTTCCCAACCTATAGTTTTATGAAGGAACTAAGAGTCACAATGACATGATGCTAGCCATCATACCACCAAGGGGATGATAATTGAGGTGTTAAGGGGATCATACATACTTAGGATAAGCATGTATAGGGACAACATAATTAAGATGATTCAAACAGGGGTCATGATGTTAATCATCATACCACTAAGAAGATGACAACATGGATATTGTCAAGGGTGCATACATGCTTAGGGTAAGCATGCATAGCATCAACAAGGGGTTCAACATACTTTGGGAATAAGTATGCATAGAGTAGAGGACCAAACATAACACAAGGTACAAGGAGCCAAGTATATAAGGGAACAATGAACACAACAAGAAGGATAAACAAGAAGAGATCAAAAGATGGCTTGCCTTGGTTGGCTTATTTGTCCCTGGACTTCTTCAACTTCATCAAAAGAATTCCAACAATATAAATAAAATCCTCATCCGAACCACTTCTTCTTTCCCGGAATTGTTCGCATCTATCGCCGGAAAATATAAAAGAACACAATCAACACATTGTACCAACAAAACAACATACAACAAGCAACAATCAATAGATAACCATTCTACTAAGGGCTAACATACTAAGGACTTATAGATACTACAAAACAACTTTAAGAGTTTTGATTTTAGAAAACTCAATTTATTCACCTAATAAGGGCATAAGAGCCTCACCAATTATCAATTGCCTCTTTGGGTATCACCACGACATAAATTAATTATCCCCTGGTATATAACACCACAAAGAAGACAAGTGCATTGGTTAGACATCAAAAGCATTCATATTTTATTTTTAAACATTTTTGGAAAAGTAGGAAATCATTTTCCTAGTTTATTTGGCTAATAGACACTATACAAAAATAGGAGGTAAACAATATGCTACACTCTTTTGAAAACTTAAGCAAAAAAAAATAGGTCTAAGGTTAAGTTGCAGAGGGTTTGTTTTGCAAGAATAAAACATAGGTTGACTATTTTTAAAAGGAAGAGGTGGTCAAGGATTTTAAATAAGCAAAAGGTTTGGTACAACATTTCATGTGACACACACTTAGCACAAATAGTAATCAAAAAGTTATGAAAAGGGTCTAACACTAATTATTCTAGATGGTCAGTACTAAAACAAGGCTAACAAAATTGGATTCACTCAAAAAGGTTAATTTTTCAAATTTAGAAATTAGAGATACGAAACAATAACCAGTGATCATGTTTAATACATTAAAAATCGTACAAAAATCCTAAAAATATGAGGTTAGTGGCAATGGAAAGGTATTTAAATTTCTGAACTAATGCAATTGGTTTCAGTGGATTTGGGTTAGTAGATCTCCAGCTATTCACCTTTTACCGCCTCTGGTTTTAACACAAATAAACAGAAATTTTCAAAGTCTACAACAATAAAACGGGCGGGAATTTACTGGGCTATGCGGGTGGAATTTTGGGCTGGCCCAGGTAGGTTTCCAGGTGGTGGTGAGAAAAGAAAAAAAAATTAAAAAGAAAGGGAGAGGAGGGCCCAGGCGGGCCAGGCCTGCATGGCCGACGTGGCTAAGTGGCCACGCACGGTCGGGAGGATCCTATCGATCCTCGTCTTCTCCTCGCGTCCTCGCTCGCGGACGTACGGAAGAAAAAGAGCAGGGGCGGGGCGGTGGCTCACCTGGGGCGGCGGTGGTCGACGGCGGGGGCTGGCAGGGTGACGGCGAGGTGGGGCAGCCCAGGGGAGGGCTCGACTGCTCCTTCCTCCTCCGCAGCAACGCTGCCCGTGGAGTTCTTCCCCGCAGCAACCTTCAACCAAAACATGACGGCGGCGTCTCTCCGGTGATCCTGGCAGTGAAGAAAAAGGGCGGGTGAGGTTGGCAGAACATGGGTGAGGGGTTGGAAGGGAAAGGGAGAGGAGAGGACGGCCGGGGCGGGCGCGTTCTTCTCCGCCATCTTGCGGTGCCCATGGCGGTGGCAACCTTGCCGGCATGCTGCGGCCAGGGGAGCGTCTCGACGCGTTTTACAAGAGGTCTGGGAGGTGGAGAGGGTTGCTGTGAGTGGGGAAGATGGTGGTGTGAGGGGCTCGGGTGCCTTTTTATAGCCGAGCACCGGCTCATGGTGGACATGGTGCGGGTGGTGAGGCCGCGTCGGGGACGAGCGGGGTTGGACGGGCAAACGGTGCCATTGAGTAGAGCATCCAGAGAGAGATCTAGGGCAGCTGGAATCCAGGAAAAAGGTGGGCTAGTTTGTCCGAAACGAGGTGATGTTTGCGCGGTCAGCGAGGTGTTTGATGTGTTATTCTCCGTCGTGGATGAAGGAGGGTAGCGTGGCACCATGGCGTTGGGGTCCTGACACGATGCCCTTGCAGGATGCAGCTTGGTGTGATCAAAGGAGAACTGCTGCTCTGGGAACGCGAGAGCATGCTTAGACGGGGTGATCATCGAGGTGGCGAGCTCGTCTGAGCCAGTAGGAGGGGAGGCTTTGCTTCGGGACCATGTCCGTTGGATAGTGGGGAGACAGGAAGTCTTCATGGCACAGCCTCGGGGCCTGGGGCGCTCGATGCCTTTTTGGCCAAGACATGGTGACCACCAGGTTGGCATGCTTGGTTTTGATGAATGGGAGCATAGGGGCTCGGGGGATGAGCATCATACGACTCCAGGAATCAAGGGGGAGGTGCAGGACAAGGCTAGAGGTGCATAAGTGCAGGTCTAGACTCCCTTGTTCAAGGTCTATGACATTCAATGGCATTGGGAAGGAGAAGGGAGAGGAGAAGAGGAAAGGTGGTGGAGTAGGGGTGTAGGGCTGGTGAGGGGAAGCTAGGTAGGGGTGCAGGTCGTGGTTCCCATGATTTGACCAAGAGAGGAGGGAGGGAGAGAGGAGGAAGTGATGGCAAACATTGCCATACACAACCATGGCCGGCTCCAATTCTTTGCCAAACAAATGTAGGTCACTTGTTAGTCCATGTGACCAAAATATGGTGTTGATGGTGGTTTTCATGTTGTGGAGTGATGCTCAATAAATTAGAGAGGGAGAGAGAATAATGGAGAGGTAGAGCATGGAGAGATGGCATGGCATGGCATGGCCGGCCACTTCCTTAGTGCCATGCAAAGGTGGTTCACCACATGATCACTTAGACAAGATAGGTTAAGTATTTTTGTTTGGATGGTCATCAAAATGGAGGGTGTGGTGAAGACTAGAAAGAACTTTTAGGAGAAAAGGATGGGATTTGGGCATTAATGCCATAGTTGATCAAATGAACAACTAACAAGGTTATGGGTAGGTAGATGGAGGTGATTTGATGCTATATGGATCGAGAGAGGTACAATTGATATTTCAAAAGTTTCCAATTAACTATTAGTTCATTGTGTAGGTAGCTGAATTACCTTAATTGTCTATGGACAATTGGAAAGGAATTCAATTTTAAAATAATTGAAAAAAATAAAGAGGAGCTAGCCAGAAAAAAATAGGTCTTCAAAAATCTCTACTCACTTTATTAAACAAGGTAGTTTTTTCTCAAATAAGACAAATAGAACCAAGAGAATAATTATAAAGAAATTATTCTTGGGTGGAAATGAGGTGATATAGAATACCACACACATTTCCCATTTCCTTTGAGAAATTAAAACTTTGATAAAACTAGAAGTGGCTTTATAGAGAAAATCAGTGGAAGAATCTTAAATAGGATTTTTGGTAAAAATAATTTGGGAGAAGTTATCTCAAGGGGAGAGGGTGACCACATAATGTAGCTACCATCTTCACTCTTGGTTTAGTGGAGATGGATTAAAATAAAATAAAAACAAGAGGTAAAACAGGATGAAGTGATCTAGTGCTGAATTAGTGGATAGGGTGCAAGATCAAGTGAAAATAAGAATTGTGGGGGTAGATGGGGACATGCAAGACGTGGGAGTTGTAGAGGGTGTTGCATAGATGAGATCCATGCATTAAGGTCACCAATAACAGTTGTGGGTGCTTGAGAAACAACTGCCAAAGTTGGAACATTTTAAGCCTGCCAAAACATCTTATTGACTTGGCTTCAAAACCAACAAGGAAAATTGGGTAAGAGAGTGATATGGTTCAAGGCAAGGACATGGTTGGGAAGTGCTCATGATAAGGTAGGTCTAGGACCAGGTGCATTGCCTAAGATGGCAAGGGGTAGCTTAATCCGGGGGTTCCAAAATGGAACCTTAAACAGATTTTGGGACTTAGCCAAATTTATGATGCCTTAGGGTTTTTTACTAGGGTAAGAGAGAAGGATGTATTAAGGGGTAGATGATCCCAAGTTTTGAATTCAAGGATGATTTTACCACTAGAGGTGTTGTTCTTTGAGGTAGCTCAAGACAAAACTCAACAAGCAAATCAAGACAATTTATCTAATTAGTCTTTATAAAAAGTTTTTGTTCCCCCTAATTTTTGCACTCAGGACAACAAAACATGGTTGCAAAAGTTAGGGTGTGACAGATCTTCCACCCTTAAAATAATCTCGTCCCGAGATTACTAAGTGTAGAACTAGGGAGGTTGTAAAGTTTACTACAGTTAGACTCCATTCTTCTGTAGACACAAAGTGGGCGAAGAGGTCGTTTCTTCATCTTGTGGGAGATATTATGGATTCCTGCCGGTGGCGAGCTTCATGAAGAGAGGTTTACTACGCCATGCAGGTGTTAGATCTTGTAGCTTCTTAACGATCCTAGCGGAGTCCACAATTTCGGAAAAGTTAGTGCGCTCCAATGGTGCTTTAGCAGGGTTGAAAACTTTTTAGAGTAACTTTAAATTTTAGTGGGAGACGAAGTCTTCCACCCTTAAAATCGTTCATCGGGGGTTCTGAAAAACTCTAAGCTTCGGCCACGGAGTCTTGTCGGGTGCTTTTGAAGGGGTCTTCGGTCTCCCGTCTTGACTTGAAACATCTTCAGGGGGCGAGGTGCAGTCCACAACTTGAGGGGGAGTTAGTGCATCCCAAGTTCCCAACGGTGTTTTAGAAAGGTGGAAAATTTTAGGGTTAGCTCCAATTTTTAGTGGAAGACGAAGTCTTCCACCCTTAAGATTTTTCATCGGGCCTTCGGAAAAACTCAGAGCTTCTGCCTTGTGGTTCTGTTGGGGGTTTCTAAAGAAGTCATCGATCTTCTGTATTCAGTTGAAGAGTCTTCCGGGAGATGTGTAGACCACGACTTCAATAGATAAACACGGTGTTTACTAAACCATATGGGACCCGCGGTGAGTTAGTAAGTCGATAAAACACCTGGTTGGTATCCATATGAAGTAGCAACAAAGGTCGTCGAAGACAATCTTCAGCTTGAGGGTCGGTGTTGACTTATACCAGTTGGAAGTGAGCGGGTAAGTTGCACCTAATCTTGAGTCTTGAGGTATCTTCAGGAGCTTCACTTGATGAGGAGCGGATGAACCATGTGATGTAACTTGGCCTTGACGCTATTGTTCTCTCATCTTGCTAGATGGTGTGTTAGCGGGTGTTTCCAAAAAGATATCCTCGGGGTTAGCGCGATTATAATCCAAGGTCAGACCAAGTCAGTGTGTCTTCTTGCAGAGGTGCAGTCACTCTTGAAGGTAGAGCTTCTTCTTTCTTGGCGTCGATGCTCCAGCTGGTCTTGAAAGTAGTCAGCGTAGATAGGGGTCTGGGTTAGTTTTTCCGAGGGTTGAAAAACAACTGTTAACGGGTTTAGAGTTAGAATCTTCCGTTAACTTATCAATAACTAGCAGTTAGCATTCTAACGGCGAGTTAGATGAGGGTGAAAACATCTTAGGGAGGCTTCCTATGCTAGGTTATCACACTAAGAGGGTTTTTCAGACCTAAAGACCAAGACAATCATACACCCAACAAACAGATAAAAACACTCAAAGCGGCACACTGGGAACTACAAACAATCATCACACCAAACAAGGCACTCTAAGTATCTAAGGATACCTAACACGTTGGGGTAGCCCAATCAAAGTGGTTGAGTTTGTCCTATCCATCCTATAGGTTTGGGGCTGGTCACATATGTTGGCGTCTTCATCTTGTTGACATCGTGTCATCAATAAGGATTCTTGGAGCAGTTGGTGGTGAGGAGGCCTGGTGTTGAGTCGTCGATGTTGAGGCAGAGGCGAAAACTACGTAGAGCTCATGGTCTCATCATCCCGAGGACGTGAGGTTTTTGGAGGAGTAACTGTTGAGGTACTCCCAAAGTCGACAACTCCTTGTTGCTATCCTCGAAATTACTAGTCAAAAAATTGAGGACTTGATCCTTGACGACTGCAAAAAGTGCGGGTCCAAAGAGGAACAAGGTCAGCTCCCTGACAGACTTTGGTGACAACCAAAGAGATGATCTAATTATCCTTTTTGTGGGCACACTAAGTCGGCCTCCAATCTTCAATAGCTGCTGTTGGAGATACACGAGTCTTCCTAAAAGATTGATCCATCTTTGATTTCGAGTCTCCGGTCTGAGTCGGGGACATCGTCCAGTTTGTAGGTTTGAAGTGGATGAGACAATAGAGTAACAATTTTCAAACATTTATAAAGCGGAGAGATAAGAATTTAGAAGTTTTTGAAGAATTAAGAGGAGTAGAAGCTCTGCTTCCGAAAGAATTTGTTTCGCAAATAGTTTTTCTCAAGTACTTGTTTCCTATCTAACGTCCATGCTAACTAAGGTCTCCTACAGTCAGGATTGCTCTGATACCAGCTCTCTGGGGACCCCGGACTAGCTGTCCGAAATACCCTGTTATGTATATAGTTCACGATCCCATGATCAGTGCACCGTGAACACATAACCGAACTGATATCAAATTACATCATCCTTTACAAAACGGAATAAGAAAATTACAATAAGGTCACATGACCATCTTTACATAATAGCCTCGAAGAGCCTAATCTAATCATCAGAGTAGCGGAATCACTTCAGCAGCGCAGAGCCCAAGTCATCTGCCTTAACCCTACAGGCAACTGACTGGGAAGACGTTCCTAGCTCGCATAGACGTCGTCAACTCCTTCTTCACCTCGGCGTGTTCCTCCAAGTCCGGCCAAGTAAATAGCCAGGGACAAAGCCGTGAGTACATTTGGAATTGTACTCGCAAACCATCAAGAAGGTACTTTGCAAGAATTGCAAGATAACAAGTGCTAATCTAGATGACAAGAGGGAAGAGCTAATTTTCTCTAGTGGAAATAGCATGTAGAAGAGAGGTAGTTTCTCTTGTGGATATAGCATGAGAAAGAGAAGTAGTTTCTCTTGTGGATGTAGCATGAAGAAGAGAAATAGTTTCTCTTGTGGATGTAGCATCCCAACATCGCAGTTGAGGGGGGGGGGACACTAAGAAGATCCTATGACATCTCTATATCTTTGTTGAAGAAGATACTTCAAAAGAGTTCTACAACATAAAACACTAGGGAGGGGGTAACCCAATTTGTTTCCTTTCCGACCATCTACATATGGTCAACCAAACCATTCCCGTACCCTTCCGGTACTCCGAAAACAAGTTCCTTTCTTTCATTTTCCAAACAATTTTTGTAAACCAAAAACTCATCGAGCTAAGCAACAACCATTCCAACCGTCCATGACCGCGGACACGGCTATTCGAATAGATTTGACTCTGCAGAGTTTGCACACTTTTCCCACAAGATCCGCGAGTTCATCATGTGGGCATCATCCCCGCATATCAACTATGCCATGATAAAAACTCGGACATAGCCTTTCGCATATTCGTCTTAGCACGGGATCCTACCCTATGGAGTATGTACCTCCCCGGCACCGTGGCAGCTCACCTCACTCTGAGCGTGGCTCCACCGCCAAGCCAGGAGACCCATAGTGTCTTCCGGACGGGTCAGCCCCGAAGGCCTCCCGTTATACTATTGTCTCCACCAACGACAATCCGGATTCAGGGGTAACCTTACCCTTATATAGTTGTGCGGTGTCCCATGTTAAGAAGAACAAACTACGAGCTAAGCCCCGTCCCACTCCGGGGTAATGTGGTTGCGCGGGTTAATTGTCACGGGTGAATACTTAGGCGCCAAAGTTTTCGAAAACAAGATTTTCTTTTCAACCATCTTTGCCAAGATCCTTTCCTTTCATAAACACACGCTTGGGTAAGTCCAACTCACCCAAGGTTTTCAAAAACTCTTTTCATCAAGGTATTTTTCCAAGGGGGTTCCCAACCTATAGTTTTATGAAGGAACTAAGAGTCACAATGACATGATGCTAGCCATCATACCACCAAGGGGATGATAATTGAGGTGTTAAGGGGATCATACATACTTAGGATAAGCATGTATAGGGACAACATAATTAAGATGATTCAAACAGGGGTCATGATGTTAATCATCATACCACTAAGAAGATGACAACATGGATATTGTCAAGGGTGCATACATGCTTAGGGTAAGCATGCATAGCATCAACAAGGGGTTCAACATACTTTGGGAATAAGTATGCATAGAGTAGAGGACCAAACATAACACAAGGTACAAGGAGCCAAGTATATAAGGGAACAATGAACACAACAAGAAGGATAAACAAGAAGAGATCAAAAGATGGCTTGCCTTGGTTGGCTTATTTGTCCCTGGACTTCTTCAACTTCATCAAAAGAATTCCAACAATATAAATAAAATCCTCATCCGAACCACTTCTTCTTTCCCGGAATTGTTCGCATCTATCGCCGGAAAATATAAAAGAACACAATCAACACATTGTACCAACAAAACAACATACAACAAGAAACAATCAATAGATAACCATTCTACTAAGGGCTAACATACTAAGGACTTATAGATACTACAAAACAACTTTAAGAGTTTTGATTTTAGAAAACTCAATTTATTCACCTAATAAGGGCATAAGAGCCTCACCAATTATCAATTGCCTCTTTGGGTATCACCACGACATAAATTAATTATCCCCTGGTATATAACACCACAAAGAAGACAAGTGCATTGGTTAGACATCAAAAGCATTCATATTTTATTTTTAAACATTTTTGGAAAAGTAGGAAATCATTTTCCTAGTTTATTTGGCTAATAGACACTATACAAAAATAGGAGGTAAACAATATGCTACACTCTTTTGAAAACTTAAGCAAAAAAAAAAATAGGTCTAAGGTTAAGTTGCAGAGGGTTTGTTTTGCAAGAATAAAACATAGGTTGACTATTTTTAAAAGGAAGAGGTGGTCAAGGATTTTAAATAAGCAAAAGGTTTGGTACAACATTTCATGTGACACACACTTAGCACAAATAGTAATCAAAAAGTTATGAAAAGGGTCTAACACTAATTATTCTAGATGGTCAGTACTAAAACAAGGCTAACAAAATTGGATTCACTCAAAAAGGTTAATTTTTCAAATTTAGAAATTAGAGATACGAAACAATAACCAGTGATCATGTTTAATACATTAAAAATCGTACAAAAATCCTAAAAATATGAGGTTAGTGGCAATGGAAAGGTATTTAAATTTCTGAACTAATGCAATTGGTTTCAGTGGATTTGGGTTAGTAGATCTCCAGTTATTCACCTTTTACTGCCTCTGGTTTTAACACAAATAAACAGAAATTTTCAAAGTCTACAACAATAAAACGGGCGGGAATTTACTGGGCTATGCGGGTGGAATTTTGGGCTGGCCCAGGTAGGTTTCCAGGTGGTGGTGAGAAAAGAAAAAAAAATTAAAAAGAAAGGGAGAGGAGGGCCCAGGCGGGCCAGGCCTGCATGGCCGACGTGGCTAAGTGGCCACGCACGGTCGGGAGGATCCTATCGATCCTCGTCTTCTCCTCGCGTCCTCGCTCGCGGACGTACAGAAGAAAAGGAGCAGGGGCGGGGCGGTGGCTCACCTGGGGCGGTGGTGATCGACGGTGGGGGCTGGCAGGGTGGCGGCGAGGTGGGGGCGGCGCAGGGGAGGGCTCGGCTGCTCCTTCCTCCCCCACAGTAACGCCCGGGGAGTTCTTCCTCGCAGCAACCTTCGACCAAAACGCGACGGCGGCGTCTCTCCGGTGATCCTGGCGGTGAAGAAAAAAGGCGGGTGAGGTTGGCAGAACATGGCTGAGGGGTTGGAAGGGAAAGGGAGAGGAGAGGACGGCCGGGGCGGGCGCGTTCTTCTCCGCCATCTTGCGGTGCCCATGGCGGTGGCAACCTTGCCGGCATGCTGCGGCCAGGGGAGCGTCTCGACGCGTTTTACAGGAGCTCTGGGAGGTGGAGAGGGTTGCTGTGAGTGGGGAAGATGGTGGTGTGAGGGGCTCGGGTGCCTTTTTATAGCCGAGCACCGGCTCATGGTGGACATGGTGCGGGTGGTGAGGCCGCGTCGGGGACGAGCGGGGTTGGACGGGCAAACGGTGCCATTGAGTAGAGCATCCAGAGAGAGATCTAGGGCAGCTGGAATCCAGGAAAAAGGTGGGCTAGTTTGTCCGAAACGAGGTGATGTTTGCGCGGTCGGCGAGGTGTTTGATGTGTTATTCTCCGTCGTGGATGAAGGAGGGTAGCGTGGCACCATGGCGTTGGGGTCCCGACACGATGCCCTTGCGGGATGCGGCTTGGTGTGATCAAAGGAGAACTGCTGCTCGGGAACGCGAGAGCATGCTTAGACGGGGTGATCATCGAGGTGGCGAGCTCGTCCGAGCCGGTAGGAGGAGGCTTTGCTTCGGGACCATGTCCGTTGGATAGTGGGGAGACAGGAAGTCTTCATGGCACAGCCTCGGGGCACTGGGGCGCTCGATGCCTTTTTGGCCAAGACATGGTGACCACCAGGTTGGCATGCTTGGTTTTGATGAATGGGAGCATAGGGGCTCGGGGGATGAGCATCATACGACTCCAGGGAATCAAGGGGGAGGTGCGAGGACAAGGCTAGAGGTGCATAAGTGCAGGTCTAGACTCCCTTGTTCAAGGTCTATGCCATTCAATGGCATTGGGAAGGAGAAGGGAGAGGAGAAGAGGAAAGGTGGTGGAGTAGGGGTGTAGGGCTGGTGAGGGGAAGCTAGGTAGGGGTGCAGGTCGTGGTTCCCATGATTTGACCAAGAGAGGAGGGAGGGAGAGAGGAGGAAGTGATGGCAAACATTGCCATACACAACCATGGCCGGCTCCAATTCTTTGCCAAACAAATGTAGGTCACTTGTTAGTCCATGTGACCAAAATATGGTGTTGATGGTGGTTTTCATGTTGTGGAGTGATGCTCAATAAATTAGAGAGGGAGAGAGAATAATGGAGAGGTAGAGCATGGAGAGATGGCATGGCATGGCATGGCCGGCCACTTCCTTAGTGCCATGCAAAGGTGGTTCACCACATGATCACTTAGACAAGATAGGTTAAGTATTTTTGTTTGGATGGTCATCAAAATGGAGGGTGTGGTGAAGACTAGAAAGAACTTTTAGGAGAAAAGGATGGGATTTGGGAATTAATGCCATAGTTGATCAAATGAACAACTAACAAGGTTATGGGTAGGTAGATGGAGGTGATTTGATGCTATATGGATCAGAGAGGTACAATTGATATTTCAAAAGTTTCCAATTAACTATTAGTTCATTGTGTAGGTAGCTGAATTACCTTAATTGTCTATGGACAATTGGAAAGGAATTCAATTTTAAAATAATTGAAAAAATAAAGAGGAGCTAGCCAGAAAAAAATAGGTCTTCAAAAATCTCTACTCACTTTATTAAACAAGGTAGTTTTTTCTCAAATAAGACAAATAGAACCAAGAGAATAATTATAAAGAAATTATTCTTGGGTGGAAATGAGGTGATATAGAATACCACACACATTTCCCATTTCCTTTGAGAAATTAAAACTTTGATAAAACTAGAAGTGGCTTTATAGAGAAAATCAGGGAAGAATCTTAAATAGGATTTTTGGTAAAAATAATTTGGGAGAAGTTATCTCAAGGGGAGAGGGTGACCACATAATGTAGCTACCATCTTCACTCTTGGTTTAGTGGAGATGGATTAAAATAAAATAAAAACAAGAGGTAAAATAGGAGGAAGTGATCTAGCGCCAAAATACTGGATAGGGTATAAGACCAAGTGAAAATAAGAATTGTGGGGGTAGTTGGGGACATGCAAGACGTGGAAGTTGTAGAGGGTGTTGCATAGATGAGATCCATGCATTAAGGTCACCAATAACAGTTGTGGGTGCTTGAGAAACAACTGCCAAAGTTGGAACATTTTAAGCACCGCCAAAACATCTTATTGACTTGGCTTCAAAACCAACAAGGAAAATTGGGTAAGAGAGTGATATGGTTCAAGGCAAGGACATGGTTGGGAAGTGCTCATGATAAGGTAGGTCTAGGACCAGGTGCATTGCCTAAGATGGCAAGGGGTAGCTTAATCCAGGGGTTCCAAAATGGAACCTTAAACAGATTTTGGGACTTAGCCAAATTTATGATGCCTTAGGGTTTTTTACTAGGGTAAGAGAGAAGGATGTATTAAGGGGTAGATGATCCCAAGTTTTGAATTCAAGGATGATTTTACCACTAGAGGTGTTGTTCTTTGAGGTAGCTCAAGACAAAACTCAACAAGCAAATCAAGACAATTTATCTAATTAGTCTTTATAAAAAGTTTTTGTTCCCCCTAATTTTTGCACTCAGGACAACAAAACATGGTTGCAAAAGTTAGGGTGTGACACAGGAGTCTCTGTTCCGGCACCCTGCCGGAGCGGGGAAGTGCCCCCGGAAGGCTTCTCCATCGACACCGCTGCCATCTCCACCGCCATCTTCATCACCGCTGCTGCTCCCATGAGGAGGGAGTAGTTCTCCATCGAGGCTCGGGGCTGTACCGGTAGCTATGTGGTTCATCTCTCTCCTATGTACTTCAATACAATAATCTCATGAGCTGCCTTACATGATTGAGATTCATATGATGATGCTTGTAATCTAGATGTCATTATGCTAGTCAAGTGAGTTTTACTTATGTGATCTCCAGGAGACTCCTTGTCCCACGTGTGTAAAGGTGACGAGTGTGTGCACCGTGTGGGTCTCTTAGGCTATATTTCACGAGAATACTTATTCACTGTTGAATGGCATAGTGAGGTGCTTATTTATATCTCTTTATGATTGCAATGTGTTTGTATCACAATTTATCTATATGCTACTCTAGCAATGTTATTAAAGTAGTTTTATTCCTCTTGCACGTGTGCAAAGGTGACAGTGTGTGCACCGTGTTAGTACTTGGTTTATGCTATGATCATGATCTCTTGTAGATTGCGAAGTTAACTATTGCTATGATAATATTGATGTGATCTATTCCTCCTACATATGCATGAAGGTGACAGTGTGCATGCTATGCTAGTACTTGGTTTAGTCTTTTGATCTATCTTACACTAAAGGTTACTAAAATATGAGCATTATTGTGGAGCTTGTTAACTCCGGCATTGAGGGTTCGTGTAATCCTACGCAATGTGTTCATCATCCAACAAAAGTGTAGAGTATGCATTTATCTATTCTGTTATGTGATCAATGTTGAGAGTGTCCACTAGTGAAAGTGTAATCCCTAGGCCTTGTTCCTAAATATCGCTATCGTCTGCTTGTTTCTTGTTTCTTCTGCGTTACTACTGCTGCGTTACTACTGCTTGTTTACTTGTCCTGGGCAAAGCACTTTTCTGGTGCCGTTGCTACTACTTATTCATACCACCTGTATTTCACTATCTCTTCGCCGAACTAGTGCACCTATTAGGTGTGTTGGGGACACAAGAGACTTCTTGCTTTGTGGTTGCGGGGTTGCATGAGAGGGATATCTTTGACCTCTTCCTCCCCTGAGATCGATAAACCTTGGGTAATCCACTTAAGGGAAACTTGTTGCTGTTCTACAAACCTCTGCTCTTGGAGGCCCAACACTGTCTACAAGAATAGAAGCTCCCGTAGACATCAGTGCGGCGCAACACCAGGGATTCCGGCGCCAACGTGGAACCTGCACAACACAACCAAACTACTTTGCCCCAACGAAACAGTGAGGTTGTCAATCTCACCGGCTTGCTGTAACAAAGGATTAACCGTATTGTGTGGAAGATGATTGTTTGCAGAGAAAACAGTAAAACAAGTATTACAGCAGATTTGTATTTCAGTATTAAAAGAATGGACCGGGGTCCACAGTTCACAAGAGGTGTCTCTCCCATAAGATAAAAGCATGTTGGGTGAACAAATTACGATCGGGCAATTGACAAATAGAGAGGGCATAACAATGCACATACATGGCATGATAAGTATAGTGAGATTTAATTGGGCATTACGACAAAGTACATAGACCGCCATCCAAGCTGCATCTATGCCTAAAAAGTCCACCTTCGGGTTATCATCCGAACCCCTTCCGGTATTAAGTTGCAAAGCAACGGACAATTGCATTAAGTATGGTGCGTAATGTAATCAACAACTACATCCTCGGACATAGCGCCAATGTTTTATCCCTAGTGGCAACAACACAACACAACCTTAGAACTTTACATCCATTGTCCAGGTGTCAATGCGAGGCATGAACCCACTATCGAGCATAAATACTCCCTCTTGGAGTTAAAAGCAAAAACTTGGCCAGAGCCTCTACTAGTAACGGAGAGCATGCAAGATCATAAACAACACATATGTAATAACTTGATAATTAACATAACATGGTATTCTCTATCCATCGGATCCCGACAAACACAACATAGAGTATTACGGATAGATGATCTTGATCATGTTAGGCAGCTCACAAGATCCAACAATGAAGCACAATGAGGAGAAGACAACCATCTAGCTACCGCTATGGACCCATAGTCCAGGGGTGAACTACTCACTCATCACTCCGGAGGCGACCATGGCGGTGTAGAGTCCTCCGGGAGATGAATCCCCTCTCCGGCAGGGTGCCGGAGGAGATCTCCGGAATCCCCGAGATGGGATCGGCGGCGGCGGCGTCTCGGTAAGGTTTTCCGTATCGTGGTTTTTCGCATCGGGGTTTCGCGACGGAGGCTTTAAGTAGGCGGAAGGGCGAGTCGGGGGCTGACGAGGGGCCCACACCACGGGCGGCGCGGGCCCCTCCTTGGCCGCGCGGCCCTATGGTCCGGCCACCTCGTGGCCCCACTTCGTATGCTCTTCGGTCTTCCGGAAGGTTCGTGGCAAAATAGGCCCCTGGGTCTTCGTTTCGTCCAATTCCGAGAATATTTTGTTACTAGGATTTCTGAAACCAAAAACAGCGAGAAAACGAGAGCTGGCACTTCGGCATCTTGTTAATAGGTTAGTTCCAGAAAATGCACGAATATGACATAAAGTGTGCATAAAACATGTAGGTATCATCAATAATATGGCATAGAACATAAGAAATTATCGATACGTCGGAGACGTATCAAGCTTGGAGGAGAAATAGGTCTTGGCCTTGGAGTATTTGATGTCCTCAATCACTTGGCGCTCGGCCTTCGACGCTTGATGGACCAACTCAACCATGTTGGAGTATGGTTGGAACTCGACGATCCTCTTGATGGGGTAATTGAGGCCATTGAAGAAACGAGCAATGGTTTGGTCCTCGGACTCTTGGATGTTGGCTCGCATCATAGTGAGCTCCATCTCCTTGTAGAACTCCTCAACGGTCTTGGTGCCTTGCTTCAACTTTTGGAGCTTGTTGAAGAGGTCGGTCATGTAGTGCGTGGGGACAAAGCGAGCATGCATCTCTTTCTTCATTTCTTCCCAAGTGTCAATTGGAGGTTCACCCTTCTCTTCTCGAAGAGTGAGGACTTGCTCCCACCAAGTGTTGGCGCAGTCCTCAAATTCAAGAGACGCCATAGCCACCTTCTTGGCACCGGAGTAGTTGTGGATGCGGAATATCTTGTCAACCTTGAGTGCCCATGAGAGGTAGGCCTCGGCATCTTCTTCTCCCTTGAACTTTGGCATGGTGAACTTGAGTCTTCCAAACATGTTCTCTTCATCCTCCAAGTTTCTTCGACGAGGAGGGGCACCTTCATCTCTTGCGGCTTGAGGAGGAATAGGAGGTCTTCTACGGCCAACCATAGCATTGGGTTGGCGTTGGAGGTGCACACTTGCTTCACTTGGTTCACGGTGAGGATGTGGTTGAAGATCTTGATGAGGTGGTTGACGACGCCCAAAGATGGCCCTCTCATCTTGCTCATGTTGTGGGTCTCCTCTTCCATGTTGGTCATGGCGAGGGTGATTGCGGAGATCACGCCTCGGTTGTTCTTGATGCCATGGCCTTGAGCATCACCATGTGGCTCCATGTTGTGGAAGACGTTGTCATGTGGGTGGCCGTCACGCCCATAGTGGGCATGGCCATCCGGTTGAGGACGATCTTGTGGAGGACGTTCTTGTGGACGAGCATGTCGATGGATTTCTCCTCGCCTAGAGTTGGAGCGAGAGTCTTCATGACGAGCATGTGAGCGATGAGGTCGACGATGGTCTTCATGCCTTGAGGAGGAGCTTGAGGACGAACGGTGACCATGAGAGTAGTAATCTTGTGACGAGCTTGATGATGAAGAAGTAGAGCGGTGTCGGTGATGACGACCCAAGTTGGTGATGGCGCGCTCGAGGCTATCCATGCGCCGCTCCATGTTCGCATCATTGGCCGCCATTTGGCCATTCAAGTTGTCCGTAGCTTCGCGAAGGAGAGCCAAGTCTTGGTTCACAACGGAGAAGTTGTGTGCCACTTCATCGTATTGCTCATCGATGCGTGTCTCGAAGAGTGTGAGTTGCTCCTTGAACTCTTGTCGTTGCGTCCATAGGTTGTGTTGAGTAGCCAACCTCTCGGTGTTGCGGAGGACTTCTCCATCCCTTGCATCATCTCCGCTCCTATCCATGATGTAAAGACAAGAACTATGTTGTGTATGTTAGTGGAAGGAGACTACCTCGCACTCTTACCAAGGTAAGATAGTATTGAGGCAATCCACCAAGCCGAAAGCAAGATCAAGTGTATCGGGAACACACGCAAAACCACACGCAAAAGCTAGCAAATATGGTGTTAGGCGAGTGTTGTAGAAAGCCAAAAGACAAATCCAAGATCGAGTATGTTGTTAAAAGTGGGTAAGGTCCAAAATCCAAATGTCAATGTGAAGATCACTATAAACACGGAAAAAGTTGTGGAACACACACACGAGATAAGCGGGGTTAGTGCAACCAAAAGTGAGCGGAAAAGTGTATGTACGGATGCTCGGTGTCACACTAACACAAGGAGAGGCAAAGCTTTGGTTGCAAAAGAAGAGACAACTAGATTCACACGCGGCCTCTCTTCTCGTATCTCTCTTTGCTTAAAAGGTTTTTCTCTTTTGTATATGGTGGCACTTGCACTCGTTTGTATCTTTGGTGGCACTTGGACACTTTTGTATGTATGGGCGTATTGATGTATGGATGTATGGTGCTACTCGCACTCTTTTTGTGTTTTTGTGGCTTTTTTTTTCACGCACTATGTTAGCGTTAGCCTCGCTTTTGCTATCTTGCCACACGAGTGTTTGCTTGGATGCCTTACTCAACACGACACACACACCTCACAATGCGGGGCCACGTGCAATGTCTCGCAACACTAGACAAGCAATGCTCGATGGGATAGATCGCAAAAGGAAGAGGGGTTACAAGGTGACAGCTGCAAGTTATACCTGCGATGGTGGTGGTGGTGGTGGAGATCGCCGGACGTCGAGGTCGAAGGAGGGCGCGCAGATGCGCCCGGTCTGTCGCCCGGTCGGACCGGATCCTGGACCGGCCTGTCCGGTTGCCGCCCGGTCGACCGGGTTCTGGGCTGGCTCGTCCGGTCGTGGGCCCGGTTGACCGGCCTCGAAACCGGATTTCTCGGGCTGGACGTTTCTCTCTCATGTTCTTCCCCAAACCAAAACCAAATCGACCAAAACGAAGGGAAACGATGGAATTGGAGGCTCAAAGTTGGGGAAATAGTAGATCAAGCACAACAACACCAGATCCACGGACCAAAACCACTCAAAACGCAACCAAATCACAGATCGGTCAAAAGGCAAATTGGGGCTATTTTTCGGGATTTTTGTTTTGGAAAATTTTCTAGAAACGAAATCTGGTGGGTGGAGGGTCAAATCCGCGGTAACCAAGAGCTGCTGATACCATATGATGAGGTCTAAGACCCCGTGTGTGGCCCAATCTCGCGGATTGACTTCGAAACCAAAGGGGAGAGATGGGAGAACGCGAGGAACACGAAGAACACGACGGGCACGAGGAACTCCGAGACTCACGCACGCACACCAACCCGATACACCCGATGCTTACCTCCGTGGCTCGATGGACCACGCCAATAGAATCTCCTAGGAAGAGGCACGTGGCAGAATTCCCGGAGAGAGATTGGATTTGGAGAGGAAGAGCTTGGTGAAAGAGAGAGAGTAACTAGTACTAGAATCTCCTTCAACAAGATCAAAGTCAACAACCAAGGTGCCTTGATTACAGAGGGATGATACCCAAGGGAGACTAAGCTCAAAGGTAGGTTTGAGTTCAAAATAAGTCTAAGGGGTAAAGGGGGTGTCCGGGTGCTTATATAGTCTTACAAGGCGACACGGGCCGAAAAGGTACAAGTGAAACCGGTTCGGGCCGAAAAGGCATCTTTAGTCGGGCGAGGCCGGTCGGGAGGCCGGTCGGACCGGACTCGGGACCGGACAGTCCGGTCACCGACCGGGTCCTGGACCGGGCTGCAACCGGGCGGGGTGCCGGGGTTACTTGGATGGCGCCCGGATGGCACCGGTTGGGAGGCCGGTGCGGGATCGGATGGCCCGGTTGAGAGGCCGGTCGGACCGGATTCTGGACCGAGTGGCCCGGTCAGGAGGCCGGTCAACCGGGTTCTGGACCGGCCGGCCATCTTCTCTTCCTTGCGTTCTTCGGGCGACTTCCGGTCCAATTCCATGTCCATCTTCATGACCAGCTGCTCCTCTCCTCCTCTTGACCACGGCATGTCCGCCTCTCCGGCGTCTTGATGTGCCTTGTACCTAATGACACATAGCACGTCGGCATGAGGTAGCATTCCATCCAAAGGGGTATCAAGATCAAGGGTGGTGAGGAGCGAATTCACCTTATCATGTAGCGCTTTAACTCGGGCCCGAGTCATCGGTCCACTTGGGGGACTAGTTGGTCTTGATGTAGTGTCGTTGGTGAGCGGGGCTACATCACATAACAAGTTGCAACAATATCATCTAAGTACCAATTACGGACACTAGGCACTATGCCCTAACAATCTTACACGATTACATGACCAATCTCATCCAGTCCCTACCATCCCCTTCAGCCTACAGCGGGGAAATTACTCACACATGGATGGGGGAAACATGGCTGGTTGATGAAGAGGCGTCGGTGGTGATGGCGGTGATGATCTCCTCCAATTCCCCGTCCCGGCGGAGTGCCAGAACGGAGACTTCTGGCTCCCGAGACGGAGTTTCGCGATGTGGCGGCGTTCTGGAGGGTTTCTGGCGACTTCGACTTCTCTTCGTGCGTTTTTAGGTCGAGGGCGATAAGTAGTCCGAAGGAGGGCGTCGGAGGCCGGCCGAGGGGGCCACACGCTAGGGCCGCGCGCCCCCCTCCTGGGCCGCGCCGCCCTAGGGTGTGGGGCCCTCGGGCCTCCACCGACTTGCCTTCGGCTCCGTGAGTTTTACGGGAAAATAGGGCCTTCGTCAAAATCCCGAGGTTTTCCTGAAAGTTGGATTTCTGCACAAAAATGAGACACCAGAACAGTTCTGCTGAAAACAGCGTTAGTCCGTGTTAGTTGCATCCAAAATACACAAATTAGAGGCAAAACAATAGCAAAAGTGTTCGGGAAAGTGGATACGTTTTGGACGTATCACGGTTCTCGTATGCTGCCGCGACAGCTTCCAGCTCCTTCACCATCCTCTCCTAGTACAGCATCGAGCTGTCGCCTTCCTCCATCGCCTCCACAGCATCCCCAATGATATGACATGCTTGGCCCCAACCCTAGCCAAGTCCACTTCATCCAGCATCCCGAACACCCGCGCGAGCATGCTCGGTTCAGGCATAACGCTCCCTCCTTCAGGGGTGTGCACCATAGCGCCGTGCATGTTGACTAGTCGGCTGATACGTCTCGAACGTATCTATAATTTCTTATGTTCCATGCTACTTTTATGATGATACTCACATGTTTTATACACATTATATGTCATTATTATGCATTTTCCGGCACTAACCTATTGACGAGATGCCGAAGAGCCGATTCGTTGTTTTCTGCTGTTTTTGGTTTCGAAATCATAGAAAGGAAATATTCTCGGAATTGGACGAAATCAACGCCCAGGGGCCTATTTTTCCACGAAGCTTCCAGAAGACCGAGGGAGAAACGAAGTGGGGCCACGGGGCGCCGCCACACTAGGGCGGCGCGGCCTAGGGGGGCCCGCGCGGCCCTAGCGTGTGGGGCCCCGTGACTCCTCCGACTCCGCCCTTCCGCCTACTTAAAGCCTTCATCGCGAATACCCCAATACCGAGAGCCACGATACGGAAAACCTTCCAGAGACGCCGCCGCCGCCAATCCCATCTCGGGGGATTCGGGAGATCGCCTCCGGCACCTGCCGAGAGGGGAACCATCTCCCGGAGGTCTCTTCATCGCCATGATCGCCTCCGGATCGATGTGTGAGTAGTCCACCCCTGGACTATGGGTCCATAGCAGTAGCTAGATGGTTGTCTTCTCCTCATTGTGCTATCATGTTAGATCTTGTGAGCTGCCTATCATGATCAAGATCATCTATTTGTAATCCTACATGTTGTGTTTGTTGGGATCCGATGAATATTGAATACTATGTCAAGTTGATTATCAATCTATCATATATGTTGTTTATGTTCTTGCATGCTCTCCGTTGCTAGTAGAGGCTCCGGCCAAGTTGATACTTGTGACTCCAAGAGGGAGTATTTATGCTCGATAGTGGGTTCATGCCTCCATTGAATCCGGGGAGTGACGAGCAACCTCTAAGGTTGTGGATGTCTTTGTTGCCACTAGGGATAAAACATCGATGCTTTGTCTAAGGATATTTGTGTTGATTACATTACGCACCATACTTAATGCTATTGTGCTGTTGTTTGCAACTTAATGCGGAAGGAGTTCGGATGATAACTCTGAAGGTGGACTTTTTAGGCATAGATGCATGCTGGATAGCGGTCTATGTACTTTGTCGTAATGCCACTGATTAAATCTCATAGTACTCATCATGATATATGTATGTGCATTGTTATGCCTTCTTTATTTGTCAATTGCCCAACTGTAATTTGTTCACCCAACATCTGTTTATCTTATGGGAGAGACACCACTAGTGAACTTTGGACCCCGGTCCAATTCTTTACATCTGAAATACAATCTACTGTAATTGTTCTTTACTGTTCTTCGCAAACAACCATCATCATCCACACTATACATCTAATCCTTTGTTTACAGCAAGCCGGTGAGATTGACAACCTCACTGTTACGTTGGGGCAAAGTACTTTGATTGTGTTGTGCAGGTTCCACGTTAGCGCTGGAATCCCTGGTGTTGCGCCGCACTACACTCCGCCACCAACAACCTTCACGTGTTCCTTGACTCCTACTGTTTCGATAACCTTGGTTTCTTACTGAGGGAAAACTTACTGCTTTGCGCATCACACCTTCCTCTTGGGGTTCCCAACGGACGTGTCAACTACACGCAGCATCGGCCTTCATCGGCCACGAGGCGTAGGATCTCCATCTGTGGCGCACAGCCGCGTACGATGTGTCCTTTGTCCCAAGTCCTCTCCTCCAACCCCTTCGGTAGCACGGCAACGTCCATGCTCACCGCCTAGATGTATCGCACACCGCTTGCCTAATACGCGGCCGCCCTCCTCCTCTCGCGCCCGTGTAGCCCTTGCCGCCAATAGCATCACGACCACCTCCCTCCTCCTAGACAACACTGACTGGATCTTCTCCATGTCCGTGACCGACATCTAGAGTCTAGTGGTCTCCAGCATGGATGTATCTTGATATTGAAATGGTTGTAGATACGTTTAAATTTTGATAAAGTTAAGACATTCTTTTGTAGACGGAGGGAGTAATAGTTATTGTTTCATTTGACATAGAAAACACAATATCAAATAAATCGCAAAAACATCATATAATGTTTTTTTCAGATATGAATTTCCCATGCACTTTGTATGAGTGCCACTACATAAACGTGTTTTCTTTTGAAATTACATGATCCTATCAAGATTTTTTTAAAAATAGAAGGCCACTTGGCCCGGCTTTATATATAAAGCTTTACACTACAATATAAGCGTCTCGAGTTCATCATACATCACCCACCTCAGCACATAGTTTCACACTCGAACATAATCTACACGACACATACCGAGCAGGCCTGACTTACACACATGGCACCTTACACACATGGCACCCTGGCTAAATAGATAGATATAAAGATATCGAAGCTCCGCCGTCATGTGTGGTCGGACCGTGTCCGCGCGTACAGTCGCCTGTCGTCGTTCACCGCCAAGTCCAGAAGATTCATGTCCTTCCGTCTGACCAGAACTCTTCAGCACTGCATATGTATTGACATTTGATAGAAGACATCAACAGGGTTACTAATCATATTTTCTTCTATAACTGGCTTATTAAGCGTGTTCCAAATGGTTCAACATTAGGCCGCAAAGGTATACCACACTAGCTTGCGAAGAGGGTTTGCCAAACCTTGAGCGAGCGCGATGGACTTCCCGGCCCCTACCGGTTCCAGTGAACGACAGAAGATCCCTCACCGTAGCCCACATCAGCCTAGCAGAGTTTTGTTAGAATGACATAAAATTTGCTTATGGAGAGCTATTGTAAGTTTTTTTTTGTGAAACACAGTACAATCAAAGTCACTCACACATACGCGCACACACTTACTCCTAAAAATGCACGAACACCCTACCTCTATGAGCACATCCAAGAGACTGCGTCGAAGAACTGATTCGACGGGTCTTGATATTACGAAGTCATCACAGACGCATCGCTATCGATGAAAAGGTTGCGTACATTTGCATGTTCGAGAAATAGTATTTCTCTAATTTTTAGTAGTCACTCTGGCCAAATTAATTGTTCACAATCTAAAAAAATTAAATAAAATTAATCTGTCCAATAATGCACCGGCAATTTTGCTAGTCACACCAAAATCACGGACGAAAACCAACTGCAGCAGCACCTGAATCCCAAATCACAGACAGAATCCATCTTCCTGGCCCCGAAATTCCCTATCCCCCCAACACTACAGCGGCGATATCCTCCGCCTACACCGAGGGCCGCCGCCGCCGCCTAAACCGAGTGGGCATCCGCGCCAACCCGCCTCCGCACGCGTCGCGCTTCCACGCGTAGGTAGCCCCGATCAGTGGAACAGCCACCGCCGCGTCTGATCCATCCCTTCGCGCGCCGCCGGGCAGAGAAGCCAAAAAGAGAACCGCAGCCGTCTCTGTCTTCTTAGTGATGGCCTTCCCCCAACAGGTTCAGGGTTTGAATTGCCATGCCCGGCCGGGGGAAACTGAACCTGAGCTTGAGGACCCGTATCACTTGGTACAGGAATTCCTCTTGTGATGATTTTTTTTGAAATCTACTTTGTTGCGCAATATTATGTCAAACAGTTATCTTACGTTTATCTGCTTGCATTCTTGCAGGAATCCATGATATACTCAGTCTAGGTGGTTGTTTCATGGCAAAGCATGATGCACTATATGAGAATGAAGCGCATTGATTTCTTCGTTCTCTGGTAGGTTCCCTTAATTTAGTTTGGATCATTTGACTGTTTTTATCTTAATTTTCTTTTCTGGCTGTGAGCTTTATGATTTGCATTGCGCCAATTGCGTTTGGTTAGCGGTGACATTATACCGTTTCAGAAATCGAAGAAAAAATAGCAGCCAGCTACCTACAAAATATTGTGGGCACTTCAGCGTATCTGATTCGTCAACCATTTGTTCTGGTAGGCTACTAGAAATACCAGGTGCAAATTTTTCTAGTGTCACAACAGACTAGCATTGCAACTAAATTACAGCATGCATGAATCAAGTGAAAATACAGGTTAGCTGTAGCTTGCAGATCAGTCCGAGAAATTGCATTCACCAACAATAGGAAGGCAAAAAACTAAGAGTCTCTTTCTGGCATTTTCATTAAACACGTCTTGCAGTTCTCATTCAAATATTACGTGATATATTCGAATAGATAAACCTGGGTATATCACAATCTAGTGAGAGCCACCTATCCTCATGTAACTCTGAAAACTGAAACTTTGAAATGAATGGAATTAAGGTGGGGACCCCCCCCCCCTGCTGGTGAACATTTTAAAAAAAATCTAGCGAGAGCTAACTATGTTAAACAACACCTAAAGCCCAGAGGTTTGCATAATTGTGGTGTTCTTCCGCCTTCATGATGCGGTCTCCTCCTACACGAGCCCCGAGGTATCACCGGTTTCTTAGCAGGCCCACCCCCTTCGTAGCGGAGTAAACAGCAAAGGGCCAGCGACCCGGGTTATCGATGATGGGCGATGCTGAGGACTTGCTTCAAGGAGTGAGTAAGTTATTCTCCACCATGTAATTTCACGGAGCAGAGGATGTAATATTTTGTACCATGAGGTAACTTCATAAATTTTGAAGTATTAGCCAATAGCTGAGGCGTGCCTTGCACATGCCAGCTTAATAGCACCTAGCTAGGGGTTTTTGATATTGGTTTTTTGTTTATACCATCATGCAGCAAAGTCCAATCAAAAGCCTTTAGTGCTTTATAAGCCAAATCTAAAAGCTAGAAAAGGCCCAAACACACATCTCCTAAATCTAAAATGCGAGCACATGTGAGTTGTACAATTAACATAGCTCCCTCTTGTCCTGCACCCACCCGGCTTCGTTACACACTTTGCACTCACTTAGATTCTTTATACATTTTGGGCCAAGGCCCATTATTCCGCCGTCCGAACTACAGGATAGCGGTAGCAACAGTGTGAGAGAGCTCTGAACATAAGTACAAGGACTACATTGCACGAGCTTGGGGCTAGAGTGGGTTCAGTACGTGCTGGAATTGAGGATTATAGAGTTTTGACGGCGAGAATCAGGGCGGACTTTAGGCCAGGTGAGAACCCCTTGGACTCAAGGAGCTCAAATGACTCTGGGTCTTGACCGTCCGGCAACTTCCAGTCGAAATGGTACATCATGTTGGCCAGTGTGAGCTCCACGAGGCGTGTACCAAATGCGGTTCCAGGGCAACCCCTCCTTCCAGCGCCAAACGGTATGAACTGAGGGTCCTTGCCACTGTAGTCGATGACCGTTCCCAGGAACCTCTCTGGTCGAAACTCTGTGGCGTTCTCCCATGATTCGTTGTCCCTCCCAATTGCCCACGCGTTGATCAGCACCCGGCTCCTGGCCTGGATATCGTAGCCGTGCAGCCGAGTGTCCTGAATGGTCTCGCGTGGGGTTAAGAGTGGCACCGGCGGGTGTAGCCGCAGCGCTTCTTTAATGGCCGCATGTAGCATGCTCATCTTCCCCAGATCCTCCTCATGGACACCTCCGTGCGCCTGTGCAACCTGTCTGACCTCTGCTTGGACCTTCTCCATCTCTCTTGGATTCTTCATTAGCTCGGCCATCGCCCATTCTATTGTCTTATATGGCGTGTCTGTTCCCGCTAGGAACATGTCCTGCAATACAAAAAAATCCATGTTAACACTATATACAGATAATAAAGATGGTATGCAGTCTCTTCGGCAGAGGCTCCCTAAGACTAGCCCCAATAAGAGTATCATAGCTAGTATCATGCATGCTATGTAGGCAAAAAATTTATATGGCACATCAATTAATGAGGAGAGAGGTGAGACTAGTATCATAGGTAGATACCGTATCATAGCACGTAAAACTAGAAATTTTAGTGGCAAATATATCATGTACACATATTTGCATTGAGATTCTACAAACATTAAATATAATAGAACTATGATACTAATTCATGATACTATGCATTGTAGACGTTGTATCATAAACTAGTATCATATATATAATACTAATCTATGATACTTCTTATTGTGACTAGTCTAAAAACAACATAGCTAATGGTGCGAGTAGGTAATGGTGGTGTACGTGGACCAATCATTGTTTTTGTGATGGCTTACCAAGATAAGGGCCTTGACATCGATCCGGTCCAACTTAAACCCGTGATCACCATCCTTGAGGATGGACAACAAGTCGTCGAGGAGGTCGGGAGCCTCACCGTCGTTTCCTCCCCGAATCCTCTCATGCTCCGCGAGTATCGTGTTAAGAATACTGTCGAGCTTTTTCGCCGTCCTCTTCACCCTCGCGTCGAGCCCGGTTGCCCAATCCACCCACCAGAGCCAGGGGAACATGTCGCTGATGGCAATCACACCGAGCAGGCCACTTACCTCTTTCATGACATCATGGATCATCCCTGGCTCCATTCCACCAAGCTTGTATCCGAACGACGCCCTAGAGATCACGGTGTTGGTTAGGTCGACGATTAACTCCGTCACGTTGACACCTTCGTCCTCCCGGACGGCGCCGCTCGCTAAGGCGCGGATCCGTTCCACAAAGGACGCGACCTCCTCCTTGCGGACCGTGTGGAAGGAGTCCACACGCTTGGCGCTGAGGAGGTGCACCACGGCGATGCGGCGGAGCTGTCTCCACCGGTCGCCGTAGGGGCTGAAGGCGATGTCCCGGCAGCCGTAGAGCGTGCCGCGGGCGGTGTACTGCTGCGGGCGGCTGCAGAAGACGTGGTCCTGGGCCCTGAGCACGGCCTCGGCCATGGGCGCCGAGGAGACCACGAGGGTGGGCACGGAGCCGAGGCGAAGAAGGAAGAGCGGGCCATGTCTCTGGGCCAGTGCCTGCAGCCTCCGGTGGAGGTGGCCGCTGCCGAGCTGGTGCAGGTTGCCGATTACGGGCAGCGCTGGAGGCGACGGCGGCGCGTTACGGTTGCCGCCCTTGCCTTTAACGATGACGAGGATGAAGAAGCAGGAAACCACGAATAGTAGAGAGAGGGCTAGTGTGGAATCGAGCTGATCTAAAGAAGCCATGAGCAGTAGCAGAGCCTACGTACGTTATGCAACACACTTACACTGAGCATTGACAGAGTGCGTGTGGAAGTCGTCACTTGGCTATCAACATGCCGAGAGGCGATAAGGTAATGCAGGTGCGTGTGTCCACAGTCCACAAGAAAAGAAGATCGTGTGATCGAAACGTACGTGGTTGTACGCCTCAAGAATTAATCGGCACCGTTATTTCCCGATGCATGCTAGCGAAAATAAGGAGTGGTGGTGACATTTCCGATCATGTGGCGCGCACGTCAGGACGAGGGCGACGAGATTTGAGGAAGTTTTACTGAAGCGTCTAACTCTCGTAAGAGGCTGTGCATATATATGGTGTATATTGATTGCTCGGCGCAGATATTTACATGGTCTGGTTTACAACTAGGCCACACAACCAGTGATTTTGATTACGTAACAACCAGTTGAATATAATTGCGTTTCTTTCATCAGATTGGCCTTATGGTTAAACTGGCTAGAGGATGCAATTTTATATGGTATGAGAGCTACAAGGTCATGGATTCAAATCCTAGACAATGCAGTATTTAAAACAAATATTTGTGGCTTCTCTAAAAAGAATCCAAAAATACATGGCTAAGACCTGTGCGAGATCTAAAAATAAAGGCTCACCGGCATAAACATGGGGAGGTGTTAAATATAACTAGATGAAACCCCGCGCGCTGTGAACATGTGAGGAACCTCTTGAAAAACATTCTCCCGTATTAGTCAATGCAGCATGTGAAAAAAGTACTCACATAACTACAATTATATGAAATATTGCATACTGTAATCAAATGTCCCGTAAAGAAGACTAATTTGGTCACATGTTCGAAGCTAAGTCTTAAGAGAAACTACTTAGGATTGCTATTATCTCAAGATGTGTTCAAGTGCACATTGTGTACTTAAGAACTCCAAAGAGTTGTTATTGAACTATGTAAGGGCTGAATATCCGACACTCAAACTTAGATACTGTACTGTTGTTCATAATAGAATAAAGACTCGAGCAAAGAGAGACCAAAAAGAATGTTAAGTGTTCAACTAAAACTCCCGCAAAAGAAATGCTGAAGTGAAACATCCTTGAAAGGTTTCACTGAACGGCAGAAAGCTTTCACTGAGCATCTCTATGGTGGCCAGTGTCGTTGCCTGATGTGTCGGCTGCCTCTGAGCGCGAGGGTATGGACATGATCATGGCTGGGACGCTTGACCTTGAGAAGGATGGTGATGTCGACTCGTCAGTTTCGCTCTCGCCTGGGTTCGGTAGGCAGGCAGGTGGTTCCTATAGGTGAATGGGTTGCTAAGTTAGGGGTGTTGACACCTGTGCCCGAAGATGTTGTTGCGAGAGAGATTTGCGTTTTCCTTGCCACCTTGGCTGCTTCCTACCCTAGGTGTGATAGTCCAAGATCAGCCTTTGGGAATGACAAATCTAACGAGTGTCGAAACAAGAAGACGGGTGCTACAGCAAAGGCATCTGCAGTGGCTTGATGGTTGCCCCCTTTGCCCGTGTCTGTCCTTATCGGCGCGGTGTAGGTGTGTCATGTCTGGAATGTTTGTTCAACCAGGCTAGGGTTTACAAGAGTCCTAGTAGAATTCGTAGTTGATGCGGGTCCAGCTTGTTGAGTCCTTGCGCTGATCCATCTTCATAATCTGCACAGGGTATAGCAATGTCGGGTACCCAAAGGGTTATGCCCACATCACCATCTTCAAGAGGGATCAATGCATAAACCTTGCCAGGCCTGCCATCGATGGCACCATGACGCCAGACGGCATCACTGCCATGCGCGAGTCCATCATCCTGCGTTCTTTGTTGATATCCCAATGCACGATGCCGCCAGGACTCTTCGCCGTAGATGGTAGATGACACGTTGCTCCACCTTGGTCCCCACGCGAGAAACATGCGGAGACTAGCGCCTAGCCACCAAGCTGTCCACACGTCCGTCCAGCTGATGAATGGCTCCAAAGATGATGCCCCCCAAGGGGGTAACAACGCGTACGTCGCCATCATCCGGTCTAGGAGGCCTCCATAATGCCTCCAACAAGGGCTACGACATCCACGGACATCACCGTCAATGGTGGCCTCCCCCGGGTGAAACAATGGAGCGAGAGACGTCCCCACCAACGCCCCCACCGAGGAATATGACACACACGGCCGCCGCCGTGGATGGTTGCATCCTCACCCACTTCAGTAGATGTACCAGCGTCTCCCCCTCACCATGGAAGGTGGAGGTCACATCGTTGCTTGACCGGCACCATGGCCACGTACATGCAGTCCTAAAGCTCTGTGTGGGATCCGAGGATCCCCCACCCATGGCCCAACCCCCCCCACCCACTGATAGAGAAGGACGTCACCGCCATGTTGGGAGCCGCTGCCCCAGCGTCCATGTGGAAAGGGTGGCGCATCGATCTCCACCTAGTAGGCCGACAAGCACACTGGCACGCCGCTGTGACCCTTCAGGCCCGACGGGACAAGATCAGGCCCAGCACCATGCCGTCGCTGCTGACCAACTGCCACCGTAGCAGATATGCTATCGCTAACCACAACCATCGTTGGACTCGAAGCGGGCGCCATTCTCCATCCCCATGGTTGTGCCCTGGCCGGCACCTCGCCGCCGCCGTGTCGCGTTGGCTTTGCCCGGCCACACCGGAGCCTGAGTGGTGGAGAGAGGGGGTTGCCCCGGGGCGGTGCGGCACCGCCGCCCGAGGGTTAGTGTTGAGAGGGGCCGCGCCGCCTAGGGGTTAGGGTTGAGAGGGGTTGAGTTTGTGCACACTTGCGTAAATTATGTAAGGTTCTTTTCCTATAGCGTGAGCAGGTTCATACACCACCACCACATGCCACTGTAATTCGGAAATATTATCTGGCAGACAGCATATATGAGCCTGCTCCTGCTAGCGCTATTTTCCTCTGCTTAATTTTATTCTGATAGCTCCAGAGTAAATTTGACATTCGACTCTCTAATGAACTTCTGCTTATCAGGACGGGGCAGACCACTACGTACGGTTCCTGTCTGCAAGAAAAGACCACGAGGAAGGACTCCGTAGTGGTATACACAGGGGAAACGTGCACGCACCTAGTGGACCTGCATTGGTAGTTTTACACAACCCACCGCCTCCGCTAGTACGTCCTGATTCCGATCACAACTCTTGGCGAATCCACCGTTTTTTATCGTTCCCGCAGGCAGGCGGCCAGCACTCAAACCCTAGCCCCGCAAATCCGTCTCTGCCGATCCACGGCCATGGCGGACTGGATGATGCTCGACCGCTTCGTGTTCCGCAGGGACGACGATCCGTCCTTCCTGGACGACGAGGCCGTGCCCTGTGCCTGCGGCACTACTTCCCAGGGCGACACCTTCCGCGTCGCCTTCTGCATCGTCGATCCCCCGTGCGTCTCGCGGCTCTACCTCCAGTGGCCAGGCGTCCCAAAGGAAGGTTCTTCGTGCGACCTCGTGGCGGTGCACCGCAACCTCCTCTTGCTCCGGCTCACCTCCGGCCCCGTGGAGAAGGACGGGTCCCTGGTTCACCCGCAGGACTACTTCCTCTGCGAAGCACGACCCCCCTCCTCAGCGGACCAGCCGCCCCTGCAGCTCCACCGGATCCCCGTCTGCACCATACCGTTGGTTTTCCATCTCGCGGATGGGAGGGCGCGAACTGCGCCGCGCCCGTTCAATCTTCACGCGGTTGGTATCCTCAGCCACGGCGAGGACTTCGCCGTCGCACAGCTGTGCGTAACTAAACCCCAACGGCCTGGCAGGGTAGCAGCTGACCTCTGCGTGCTCCGCTCCAACGTTAACCGTTCCGATCACAGCTGGGAGGTCGAGCAGCATCTACCCATCACCTACGACCGCGTCGAACTGTATCAGATGGAACGGTGGAGAACCGACATCGTCGTCCCGTTCGAGAAGCTGCTGTGCTGGGTCAACTACAGCCTAGGAGCTATTCTTTTCTGCGAGGTTTTGGAAGAAAGGCCTGCCATCACATATCTTCCTTTACCTGCTCGTGGCAAACCTGGCGAATCAGATCCGCATCATACGCATGACCAAATCAAGTGCCGCTGCTGCTGCGTGTGCACCACCCAAGACGGCCACGAGCTTATGTACATCAACATTGGACATGAGGGTACAAATCTTGTTGGTCCTTTGAGTGCTACTACTGGTTTCACCGGACATATTTTGAGGAAGGAAGAGAGCGGTCGCATGGAGTGGGACAAGATTTTCGCCATTAGATCTAATCAACTCTGGTTTACTGACGACTTCCCACGGGAACCTCTGATTTTTCCTCTTGCGAACGTGGTCAAGCCAGATGTGATATACTTTCTCATGTCCGAGGAGGCAATGTGTGGAGTTAACAAGGTTTATGTGGTTTCTTTTGATATCAATGCCAACGCAGTGCTGATTCTTCCATATATTATAGACGACCTAGAGGGAAAAGATGCGGACTTTGTCCAGCAAAAGTCCTATCTACTCGACCCATTTCTCGCTTCCGAGCTTCCAAGGTTTTTGGGGAATATTTCCTCGGAGCATAGTATGACGCAACACTAGAGAAAAGCGAGAAGACCACTACCAGAAGAGGATCAGGCAAACAAGTCTCAGTTGCTTTAGCTTCAGCATCTTACTATCCTAAACTTGCGGTGTAGTAGTCTGTTTGTAGCATGATCAGTGTGGCTTCAATGGATCAATTTTATATATGACCTTGTTATGGTGGGGGTGTACTGAATTCCACTCTTTTCAGTACCAAGCTGTGGTTACTGCTGGGACATGTGAGAAATGATACTCTTTTTCTGTGTTATGTTAGACTCCTGCTCGTTAGATGATCATATTTCAGATATACATTTTTGCTCATGTGTATCGTTTATAGTTGCTTCATTGGTCTAATTATCCAAGAGGAGAAAATTCAGTAATTTATAAACTCTAGGGCAGCTATATAGCTGACCTTTTACCTTTGAAGGGCGGTCAACTTGCCAAACCTCACTTTTTACATTCAACATTTTATACAGTTTTTTGTTTACCTGATTTTTGTACAATTTCTGAGATCACTACTGGTTGTTTTATAGAGATCCAAATAAGTAAGTACTCAAAGTATTTCGAGAAATATCTTACTATTTTGCTGTAACACATAATGGGTCCCAAGCAAGGGTAGAGGTCTAAAGGACGGTTGTGATGTACGGTTCTTTCTGGGCTCAATATCTAGCTTACCTCAACTTTCTTAAGACGAAATATCTTATTGTTCACAGTTCTTGTTATCTAAGGTTGACAATTAGTAAGGAAACATATAAAAGTTGAACACTATCATACACATCGTTTGAAAAATCTATTCAATACTATTTTCATGTGATCAATTCAAACATTTGGAATAGAATACTTTCTAAATGTAATATACTGAAAATTCAGTCCCAAAATTCACATCATAAGTATCTACTAGTTGGGTATACAGGTAGTGATAAACCCACTCTTCAATATGATGGCAGATCCTTACATGTCGTCCTTCTCTAGGTTTTTCACTTGTTTCAGTCAGATTCTCAATAATTTCGTCAAAGAACTAAAGTTTCTTCTCAAAATATCTAGATGATGGAGAAAGGTCTGCGCAAATATATACGATTCAGTAAAATTTTCTTCATCTTGAATGGAATTTAAATAACATGTTTGACACCGTCCATGTGGACTGTCAGACCATCTCCAACGCGGCTGACCAAATAGAACATAAAAGGTGTCCTATTTGGTCCGTTTGGGTGGCCGCCCGGACGTGGAAGGAGAGGCCGGAATCCGCCTGCCCGTTTGGGTCGCGTGCTCCACCCAACACAGCTATCCATTTGGCCAGGGTGGGTCCAAACAGTTTCACATTTGGCCATCCAACAATTTGGCAAATTAGGGACACAAATATTTTTTATAAATAGAAAAAATACATACAACGGTTCAAAAATTATTATAGAAATAGATTGTCAAATAATTACGTAACATAGCACGTGAATTCAGAGGTCTTATCGATGACGTTCTCGAAGAAGAACTCATCTCCACTATCCACCATGATCTGCAGACAAAATGGCTACAAGTTTAAGTTAAGATAAACTGGGCCGCCCATTTCTTCGAAAACCTTGCGGGCGGAAGAAGCCACGGAGGACCAAGGCACGGCCACCGACGGTGGTTTTGGTGACGCACACGCTGCGATTTGCGTCGCGGAACTCGGGATGGTCGAAACGGCGATCTGGAATAGGTAGCCGAAGGTAGGTGACCAGAGGTTTTTCTTGGAACACGTTGCAGAACAGGACGCCTCCCACGCCGTAGTTGACCCAGCATAGATGGTTGTCGAAGGCGACCACGGCGTCGGTTGTCCACCTCCATAGATCGTCTGATTCATTCTCTTGGTAATTGACTGGTAGATGCTCCTGGACGTCCCACCTGTGATCATCGGAATCGCCTACCTTGGAGCGGAGCACGCACAGGTCGGCCTCGCTCCTCTCCCACTGGCGGGGCCTGGTTAGGCCGAGCTGCGCCATGGCGAACTCATCCTCGCCTCGGCGCAGGATGCCGACGGGGTCCATGTCGCCGAACATGAGCCTGGTAATTATCGGTTTGCCTTGCGTGGCACGCACGAGGGCCACCGGCAGCTCGCACATGGGGATGTTCCGGAGCTGCAGCGGCGGCGGCGAGTCGGACGGCGAAGCCCTGCAGATGAAGTGGTCGTGCTGGGAGAGCATAAAGTAGGGATCGCCGTCGGGTACTTGGGGATCGTCGGGGATGAGCCTGAAGAGGAGGAGGTCGCGGTGCGCCGCGAGGAGAATGCACGAAGAACTGATTTTGTTTGGGTCTCGCCCGTGCCCGGCCGGCCAACGCAGGTAGAAGCGGGAGATGGCCGGGGGCTGGGCGACGTGGAGGGCGATGGTGAAGGGGCTGCCGAGGAAGGTGCCGCTGGCGGTGAAGGGCGCGATGTCGATGCCCGGGAAAGACTCGTCGTTGTCCCTACGGAACACGAAGCGCTCGAGCATCATCCAGCTGGGGGCCATGGCTGGCTAGCGTGGATCGCGCGGCGGCGGTTTTGCGGTTTGGGTGATGGCTGCGGGATCTCAAGCAAAGGGGATCGCGGCGTGTGCTGCCTGTTGTTTCCACTCGACGTCTCGCAAGGAAACTGCGGGAAGGAAGAGACCCTAGCTGGAGAATCAAAGGAGCGCGGTCATGAAAGTTGCCAGAAAAACACCTCCACGAGATCGAAGAGGGTGCGTTTCCTTCTTTGTTTCTTTCCGGCCGCTAGCCAGCTCGCGCGCGCGTGATTAGATCGATGGATCAAAACGGGTTGTTTCCAAATTCCAGTGGCTAATTCACGGGTTGTGTCTATAACCAAAAAAATCACATATCTAAATACATAAATATCTGGACAAAAATGAGATACTTATTTTTATACGGAGAGAATATGTATGTTCACAAGTCACGCGATAGCCGGCGCGCGGCAGTGCGCCCATAGACTTGTACTTATAGAGCCAGCCAGCTAGTCAGGTTTGAAGTGAAATCCAAACGGAGGAAGAAGATGATATTCCGGTGGTGCTTCTTTCCCTATCTGCGCAAAAATCCTATGAGACCAGGTCTATCACCCCAGAAGGATAGACCCATCCCGGGAGCTGACACCTGTACGTTATAATCTCAAAGCACTCTCCAATTAATTTTAATTACGGATCTGTTATTCCTGATTCTTAGCCTTTATTTCCGTCTAATAATCTAGCATTACATGGAACGGTTGCTCGATCAATATCAGCCTTTATTTCGACGCCCTCACACTCCTTCATTCCCGTGTTGGTTCCAGTATTCTAACCATGCCAAACATATAACATAGAGCTTGGTTGAGTTGCCGGCGGCCGTGCGAGTGCGCAGACAGGCAAAGCCATACTTCCCTGTGGTGACAACGGAGGCAACAGCGAGGCAAATCGGCTAGTCGGCGATGTACCTGATGGCGGTGGAGCAGCTGGCCGGCGCGGTGGCTGCACGCCGGCAGCTAGGCGACGCTATTTTCTGAATGCTTGTGTTGATGAATTGGATACGTTTCTGAATGCTTGCATTGATGGAAAAGTAGAGACGTTCAGATTATGTATATCCGGATGTACTATCAAGTATATCAAATCATCTTAAGTGTTCAACACTCATTGTCAATATAGAAGTGGAATGTGTCGAGTGAGGTCTGTTTCTGCAAGTAACTGACTTAGTAGTGCAAAAGGTGTAGAAGGATTTCAAAAGCTTCAGAAGACATATATGTTCAGCTCGTGAATCTTAGTTTGGCTGATTGCCCACAGAACATGTACTAAAAATTGATATATTTTTTTGACCTGAACAGCAGGAGCTCTGCTTGTATTCATTAAAGAAGAGGGAATTCTGTACATGCCTAAAACAGGCAGGGAAAAAACAACAAAAGCAAAGAAACAAGGTCACAAGCCTTGCAGGCTCTCAATTACAAGAGAAAGGCAGCCGCCACCTGATTCACATCGTCTCTGATCCGGTGAGTAAGCTCAGCCGCCGATAGCTCATTACCCTCAAACACTCGCCGACCCCTCTCTTTCCAGATATGCCACACAGCATAGCAGGCCTGCCTAATTGTGCCTTTCCTCTGCGTCTTAGGGACACAAAACTGAATCTTACTCCACCAGCTTCTAATAGATGATGCCTGGGAGCAGGCGCTTGCCAACGGCGCATTGGCAGAGGCGGACGACAACGCTGCCCACACCTCTTTTGAGTAGGAACAACCGATCGCCAGATGAGCTGCTGTTTCCGGCTCTTGATCACACAAGCTACAAATGGCGTTGCAAGGCAGGCCTCTTCTCAACATCCTGTCTGCCGTCCAATTCCTGTTACGCAACATCAACCATAGGAAGAATTTAACCTTTCCCTCGACCTTAGCTTGCCACACTTTCTCCAGATGAGGCTGCAACAGGCGCCCGTGAAACTGGAAGTCATAGGCCGATTTTGCAGAGTAGTTCCCATCAGAACATGGCATCCAAACAATACTATCTTGTTCATCAGACAACTGAACTTCATCAACTTTTTCCCATAACTGCAGAAACTGGTGCAACTCTTCCTCAGTTGAGATTCTGTAAAGACCTCGTAGCCATCGGCCATTATCGAGTGCCTGCTTGACTGAAAGAGATTTCCCTCTGGCTAGACGCACAAGGGAAGGAGCCATTTCGGCAGGCGCCTCCCCATTTAGCCACCGATCTGTCCAAAACTTGGCCTTCTCTCCATTGCCAAGTGAGATCTTGGTGCAGGCAGCAAAGAGATGCCTCTCCTTAGAGTCACTAGGCAGTGCCATGCCCTTCCATGGCCGATCATCGTCATCCCAGGAAAACCATTGCCAACGAAGACGAAGGGCGCGACCAAACGAGTCTAAATCCTTTATTCCCAGGCCACCAAACTTTTTAGGGGTGCAGACAGCCTTCCAACTGACCAAACAATGACCACCCTTGGCCTCTTCATCACCTTTCCACAGGAAGCTTCTACGTATCTTGTCTATCTTTTTAATCGCCCAAGCATTCAGGTCAAAACTCGTCAGGAAGTAGGTTAGAGTGGATGTTAGCACTGAATTGATGAGGATCAACCTCCCTGTCCTTGTAAGCATTTTCCCCTTCCATGGTTGTAACTTACTAGCAATTCTATCAATTAATCTTTGCAGATCTGCTCTAGACGGCTTCCTAAAACCAAGAGGAAGGCCAAGGTATTGACAAGGAAAATTCCCAGCCTTCCCATCAAAAACATTCAACACCTCAGAAATGTCAATGTTGCTGCACCAAATGGGGAACACCACACATTTATTTAGATTAACCTTGAGCCCAGAGATAGCCCCAAAAGCCTGAAGAATACTCGTAGTGACCACCATATCATCTTTAACTGGATTGAGGAACAATGCTGCATCATCAGCGTAAAAACTTGCCCGGGTCTTGGCAGATCTCATAGCCAAAGGAGAGAGCAGCCCCACCTCAGTAGCTTTGAGGAAAAACTTTTGCAGCGGCTCCATCATAAGGATGAACAACAAAGGAGATAAAGGGTCTCCTTGCCTGAGGCCCCGCTTGTGTCTGATAGGTTTTCCCGGAATTCCATTAAGCAAAATCTTAGAAGAAGAAGATGCAAACAGCAAGGAAATCAAGTCACACCATCGCTGCCCAAAACCAAAGCCCTTCAAAACCTCCAAGGCATAGCTCCAATATACTGAGTCAAATGCCTTCGCAATATCAAGCTTGAGGAACAAAAACGGCACCTTTTTGCAATGAGCCTCTTTAATTACATTCTTGACATACATGAAATTATCTTGAATGGACCTTGACTTCACAAAAGCACTTTGGTTTGCAGAGACCAACTTCTTTAGCTCAGGCCCAAGCCTGACTGCGAGCAGTTTACAAACAATCTTGCCGATGCTATGCATAAGGCTAATTGGCCTGTAGTCACTAGCGGAAACAGCGCCATCCTTCTTTGGGAGTAGCACAACGTGTGCAGAGTTGAGGAGATGCCAATAATTCCCTTTGAGCAAATGCAGCTGCTGCAAGGCCTGCACAAGGTCTTCCTTTATTAGCTCCCAGCATTCCTTGAAAAAGACCCCCACAAACCCATCTGGGCCAGGCGCCTTCTCGCCATGCATGTCCATTACTGCAGCCTTGATTTCTTCTTCAGAAAACTGTGCGTCCAAGTGAGAGAGATTCAGCGTTGGCAGCCCCAAAAAGCCCCAGTTCAGGCATAAGTTTCTTTGCTCTTCTTTACCAATTAGGTTCTTAAAGTGCTCAAAAAGGATGCCAGCCTTCGCTGCATGGTCGCTTACGACCCCAAGACTGCCAGCTAAAGTTGGAATATGGTTCTTTCGTCGCCTACCATTGGCCCTTAAGTGGAAGAATTTAGAGTTTGCATCACCCGCTTTGATCCAAAGCATTCTTGATCTTTGTCTCCACTTCACTCTTTCAATTGCAGCCCAACCCAGCAATCTTTCCTTCAAAAAGGTTCGCAGTTGCTTCTCATCAGAGGAAAGACTACGACTTTCCTGAGCAACATCCAGCTGGAAAATAACCTCGTGCGCCACATCAGCTTTAAGCCTCAAATCCTGAGTTCTTTTCCGATCCCATCTCTTCAGAGCCTTTGCAGTTCTCTCAAGCTTGATATGCAAGCGTTTAATTGCATCCTGGGAGTGAACCGGCTTGCTCCAAGCCTCTTGCACAACATCAAAATTGATATATTTGTTTACATGTATTGATAAGAAAATTCACTCAATAAAAAAAGTAAAGAATGACAGGAGCTCCGTCCTATTGCATTTGCCCCTGGTTCCTTCATATCTGGCTGATGCATGACTAAAACATGTGTGACCCGTCAAACCGTGTGGTACTAGTTCCTTCACTGAAATCCAGTCGCCGACTAGTGGATGGTGTTGTGTTATGCCCATGAGCTTGAAGTAATAGACTTGTAAATTCTCCTTGGATAGGTGGAGCTAGAAATGGATAATCACCGAATGTCATGGCTGCAGCTGAGGATGGAGCTACATTATCAAAATAAGCAGCCGAGTGCAACGACCCCTGATGAAATAAAGAGGGAGAAAATAAGTTATATGTCCAGGCAAAACTGAAATGTAGTACATATATTTTCTGATAAGCTTACAGTAAATTCTGAAGGTCCACCCGAATGTATAAATTCTGAAGGTCTAGCTACATGTGTTGGCAGTTCCATTGTATGTGAAAGTGTTGTATTTCCTGTACCTTCCCCTGCATCACGTTTTTTCATGTATATATGCATCTATGAAATCATAGACATAATAAATTATTCAGAGCTAGATAAATAAGTAGAAGACATACCTTTCTTTTTTCCACCTTTAGCTTTTCCTTTCTTTGGTCCCTCAAGTGGATCTTTTGATCGCTTTTTTGATGGTCCTTTTTTACGAACAGGAGCTTGAATTGACACCACTGTATTTTCAGCATCTTCATTAAATTCGGCGTCACATTCTACGTCCTCGTTATCCTCCAAGCTCACCTTACTAAGTAACTCACATGCTTCAGAAGCCAACTTATCAATACCCTCGTCTAGGTGTCGAAGAACCTCCTTTGATGGTTTACACTTCAATGCAAGAGATATCATCTTTCGAGATACATGTGCAAAGAGGAATTCTAAGCTTTCATTTCCCCTTGGCTTAGAACTAAAGATATCTTGTTTTGCATATTTTGTCCATCTGTTCAGTATGTATTGGCTTGGCAAGGTGATAATATTGCAAGAAGTGAACACTTTGTGAGCGTGCTTGCATAGGATACCTACAAGATTCAAAGAAGCTCATAATGTAGATCTAAGAAGCTCATAATTGAAAAGGTGATGTACAGAGCATTTATGCATACCTACACATCCATACAACTTGCATGAACAAGATATATCCAATGTTGTTGGGTTAAGAACCACTATGGCTTCTTTGTCCTCACGGAAAAAAGATGTTACTTTGTAAGTGTTAGTTGTAGTTTCACTCAACAGCAGAGTGCATGACAAAGTAAACTGCCTCTGGAATTCTTCTTCAAAAAAAGAATATAGTGTCCGCGTGTATGACGCAGCTGCTGCCTTCAACAAAGGATGTCTACGTATGCAGAGAACTGGATCTGAATGACGAGACTTAAAGTCTTCATACTTCTCCTTCCGGCGAAGACGAACAACACACTTGTCAATTTTTTCTAGCAATTCCGAAAGCGAGAGTCTTCCACGAAATGTTTTCTTGAAGACATTGTTCATCCCTTCACTCCTCTGGGTTGATGTCATGTCTCCACTAAATGAATATCTCCTATAAACAGTGGCCCACTTCTCACGAAACTTGAACATATTATTAATCCAAGAATTCTCCTGAAGGTTGTATTTAGCCAACAAATCTTGCCATTTCATCTCAAAATGTGCCACTGACCTATCTTCATATACACACTCTTTGAGTTCCGGAAGAAATAGTGGAGTGTTGGAGATAACATGACTGAGATGCTTAGCTGCATTCTGGTATAAATGCCATAAACAAAGAAGATGGATTGTGATTGCAAATACATTTCCAATTGCCTTTATAATTGCTGCACACTGATCAGTAAAAATGGTTTCTAGCTCCTTGCCGGACATTGCTTGCAGGAAGGTCCTAAAAAGCCACTCAAAAGACTATGTACTTTCGTTGAATAGCAGTGTTGCACCAAAAAGAATGGTCTGCTTGTGATGGTTAACACCGAGAAGCGGAGCAAAGGGCATATTAAACTTATTTGTTGAAAATGTGGTATCAAAAGAAACAACATCTCCGAAGGAAGAATAATCCATTATTGATTGTCCATCAGCCCAGAAGAAATTAGCTATCCTACCATCCTCTTTATCTAAATCCACTGCATAAAAGAATGAAGGGTCTTCAGCTTGTTTGTTCTTCAAATACCCCAAAAGAGTTTGTGCATCTTTGGTTTCTAAATACTTCATGCGACTCAGTTCTTATGTAATTATTGGAATCCATTTCTAAGAAAGGCACATTTTCAGCTCCACCACACCATTCTTCATAAAAGTTGTATATTTCAGATGGTCGAATTCCGGCAGTCCGCATTTGGTTGATCATATGCTTATCAGCATCTATCAGTTGTCGTTGGGACCTTAGCATGTGTGACTTATCTGGAGTTACCATAGGATGGTTATGTTCAAGGATAACTTTCTGAATATTCCAAATGCCCTCTCGAGTGATACGGAACTGAACACGAGCCTTGCAAGACGTCCTAGTAACAGCTTGTTCTTTCCTGGTCTCATGTGTGCTATGTTTATCCTTCACACCATCCTTACTGCAAACTAAATATCTGGCAGATATAGTATCATCTGCTCTAGTTTTTTTGTGTGTCCACCTGATACTAAATCCTTTTGTTTTGGCATATGCATTATAGAACTTGTATGCCTCTTCTTCAGACTGAAAACACATTCCTTCTACTGGCACATTCTGACATGAAGATGCATTTGGATGATCCTGCTAAACACATGGAATACACCAATGTCATCATCCAACTAGCATAGTTACTTCACAAAATTCAATACATTTTTTCTATACCTCTACACTGTATGTCTTACCTTAGTCGGACAATTTCCATCTCTTGTATAACCATCGGCGAACTCTAAGTTGGGGTCATGATTCAGCATGTTGCTCGTGCCATTGTCTTTCCTCGGTGCCATAGGCGCACTGCTGCAATCACCCATTGTCGTATTTAGCAATTCATGCACAATGTTGGCATGTGTGGTCGCCTCCAGCCCATGTCCAGTTGTGTGATTCATATGCATAGTCTGAACAAATGCCATATGTTCTTCTTGACTTCGAAACTGCATAGCCTGAACAAATGACTTATTTCATCAGAGAACTAATGCTACGAGAGTTTAATCTAGCATCAGATTACTAAAACCAATCACCAACTTAGCAACAGACTATGGAGATGCATAGATACGTATCTTATGTATTCTTTCATACTGACCATAAGAGGAGTAGTCCTTGACAGACAGGGACCTGTGATCGGCATTTGCATTGCCTGTGTGGAGTTTGCCGCCATGACCGGTGTTGGATTTACGGCCATGACCGGCGGCGGTCTTATTGAGCAGCTCGGTGCATCTTCTCGCGTCGCCATCGTCGACGAGAAAGAGTTGTACTGTCCTGCGCCGGCACTGCCAACGAGGTCTTGCCGTGCGGCCGCCATGGACGAGAGACGAGGTCAACAAGAGAATCCCTAAGCTCGTAGTTATCTCTGATATTGAGCAACCGTTCCATGTAATGCTAGATTATTAGACGGAAATAAAGGCTAAGAATCAGGAATAACAGATCCGTAATTAAAATTAATTGGAGAGTGCTTTGAGATTATAACGTACAGGTGTCAGCTCCCGGGATGGGTCTATCCTTCTGGGGTGATAGACCTGGTCTCATAGGATTTTTCTCCAGCATGGACGGCCTAGATGAGAAATGCCACGGATTGCTGACATGGCGGGAGGGTCTATTCTGGTTGTGCTAATAAACAAAAGGCGGCCCAAACGAGGCAACTCCTAATTAATAGCAATTGATTGATTGCAGAGGCTGGCTGGTGGAATTAGTGTGAGATATGTCACTGACTCTTTGCCTCCAATCTCTCCACGTTCTCTTCCTTCCTTTGTACTAGTACGCCGTGACCACATGAATACGACAAGTACGTGGTAGGAGTATTTTGGTTGGTTTGATCCTCCCTCCACATGAATATATGTCTAGTACGTTGTGAAAAAACGGTGACTGACCGACTGGACAATGAGCAGAGAGACGACGCGCGGTGACCGATCGGAGTTATATTGTTCATGATTTCGGGACTTTGAGCAGTCAGTGTCACTAGCTGGTAACACCATCCAGTTTGAATGCCACGTCAGTTTTGACTTTTTGACAAATTCGAAACAAAATCCAGTGGAAATTAAGTTGCCATGACAACAGATGAAAATCCAATAGAAACTTATGTTTCATCAAAGGTAACAAAAATTAAGAATAATTACAGTAAGTATAGGAGCACTAGACAGCTGAAGCTGTACAAACGTATAAAACCATATTCATTTAGCATGCTAATCTCGATGATGGACAATAACCACCTTGTTGCCGTGAAAGCCAAGTGCACTACGTCCATAGCATTCACCTCAACATTTCGTTCAATCTATTGGGAACTTCATTCATTACAGATCATCACGTGTCAGGCAAGAAAATTCATTTGAATATTCTGTAGCTCAATAAAGATGAAGCAAAATTCCATACATGTAGACAGAAAAAATGTAGCTCAAAAATCAAAACATCAGAGCTCATGTTTTTCCCCTTCTACTACGTGTGTGTTCTTGACTCAACAGCTGGATGGCAGTACATTGGCAACTCGACGGATTGATCCATTGAAGCTAGATCATTTTCTGCTTCCTTTCTCTTGGATGCAGCTACATTAACACAGCAACAGCCGGATGCCGTAGCCGGTCGAGTGATGGCTGAATCGTGCGGAGCCATGCCGCGGGAGACCAGGCCACGTCAACCTCCGCTGCCTGCACATATATACCAGCAATATTTAGCAAATCGGTGGATCTCTTCAAGTCTAGCTATCCAAACAGTCTGCTGATACACAGACATAAGAAACAACAAAGGGCAGGTTTGAACAAGCAAAGCTTCAGCTAAATACTGCATGTGCCAGGGAGGTAATGCGCCATAGAGATGCTTCCCTCCAAGATCGGTGTATTTGGAACTGCTCTCCCTTTCAATATGCACAACCGTAATAACCAAGTGAGGCATAGAGGAACAGATGAAGATTTACCATGCGCATTTTAGCAACAAATTGCAAAGGGAGACGTAATATCATCAAAGTAAAAAAAAATGTTCAGATCTGTTGCGTACCTCGTGAGCTCCGTCTATCAGATAGTACTGATACCGGACCACTTAATTGATTGGAGAAGTGAGACCGGAATGCAGACATATGGTAGAGGAGACTGTCTGCTAACGCAACAATAAACACCTGAAATTAAATTCCAGTCATAACAGAGTTCAATAAATCATGAACACACAAAACCATGATCTCTGAAACAGGTTTACTATGTTGGAAGATAAACTTACAAGCCCCCAGTTATATGAACCAAGGGAGTCATGTGGCCCTTCAGGAGATACTACGTACGTTGCTGAGTTCAATCTCCACTCTCATTAAATTCCATATAGATACAAGTTCATTGAGGGTGCATATATTAATAAGTAGCTCTAGTTTCAGACCTAAAACAACTTGATAGAAGTTGAGTTTAAAATTTCCATATGTAGATATCGAAGGCTCGACGATTAAATACAGGTCACTGTAACTTTCCACACAATAACGCTGCATCTGCACTGATGCATACTGGAGAGAGACAAGGCACTCACCACAAGATGACCCAGCTGTCCTTTACCATTCCGTTGTATGGTGCTCTAAGAGTAGTCGCAATATGTACCAAAGCCATAGCATATGGACAAACAGATCCCCATGACAAATAGCAATGTACTCCAAATACTGCATGGTTTATTATCCAGTTAACATTTGATACAGACGAGTCAACAACGAAAGTTTGATTATTTAGATAATTCCAACCTCTGCATGACATGACAAGCATATCAAAAGTTAAATTAATGAAGACTCAAGATGATAAATTGTTTTTACTGAATGCGGTGAGATGCAATTGTTTCCAATGTAAGGTTTGCAGTACCTAGAGAAGCTTAGATCACGTGCAAGAGGGTGTGCAAATATAACAACAGGTGGTGACCAATATAAAACTTTTATGTATAGGAAATGTTGTATTCCAAATGCATCCATTGAGCAGAGAATTTTTTGTGTAGGAAAAAGCCCAGAACCTCAATGAAGAAGAGGATAAGTGGATGCTATGCACTGACTTTAACATATAATGTGAGGTTAAAACTGTATACAATCTCAACACTATTTTTCCATTGCTATATTACAGAAAACACACTATTCCGTGCACACAACATTACCATGTACTGCAGCGAGGGTCATATCATCTGAGTAACCACCATTATTTTAAAACCCAGTGACTAAAACGTGCAGGCCTTGCCGGAAATCAACAACATGCATCTAAAATAAATTTGTATTAGCAACAGTACATGCTAAAATAAAAGTGTATAAAGATCAAGAGCTGAGAGTTTATTTCATTGGAGAAGACATGCTAAAGTAGACATTTACCATCATACAACTTCCCCCTAAAGAGGAAGTCTTCGCACAAGTTGCAAATTCCACTGAACAAGGCTGCTACATCAGGCCCACCTCTCTCCTACATGAGGGAAACTGTTGGCTGCTCCATGTACTGCTACAGCGCCGCGTATGGCTAACACTAACTGGCAAAAGAAGCCTCGGCGCTTCGCCCGTCCTTCACGTGCCTGCATGCCATCATGTGACCAAGTGAACATCATCACCATAATTCATACACGCTCATGTGCTCGATGGCCGGGGCATAAGTACAACCAATCACAGAGCAAATGGAAGCTAGAGAACTAAAGGCGTGAGTCAATAGCTCACCAGAGAGCATGTAGCAGAGGCTGAGCGTCATTTAAGCCACACCGAGAAGGTAGCCGAAGCCAGGGGCCACCCGACCCTACAACCACACGGGGAGCATGGGAGGCCTCGTTTAGCCCCAAATTAAAAAACACCACTGCCAGAGCAACACCGCATATCCGATCAGCAAGTAAGTCGGAGGGCCTGGAAACATACAAGTTAAACAACACTAATTAGAGGGAGAAGATAAACTCACTATCATGTAATTAAATAATCATAAATTCAGTATCTTCTTCTTGATGCTTCCTCACAAGTGACAACATGCCTAGAATTTGGTAGAGAGGAAAGAACAAGTACTACCCAAGTCCATAGGACTTGAGCAACCTTAATGATGGGAGCATCACGACAGTGGGACAATTGACCATTGTAAATAATAAAGCATAATAGTGATGTCGATCACAACAACATACCACATACACATGGTAATCACGAAAGCATAGGAAGAACACTAATGAAACACATGCTTTCGATAGGAGCATCATGTCATCATCCATGTCATGTCAGACTAAAAATAGAGCACATACCTTTATCCTTGGTCATGCCAGAGATGGATGCAGATTGCAAGGAAGTTTCATTTATAAAACAACTTCCTCTCCACAAATGTTAAAACTTTGTTGAAACCCGGATCATCCAAGAGCATTAAGTTTACAATTCTTCTCTGACTGAGTCAATTTTATTTAGTACTGTAAAAAATAGTATAAGCATAAGTAGGAGACCGATGAAACGAATGAACAACAGAGTACAAGTAATTTAGCTACCTGTAGAAGACCATGAGGGGAAAATTTCTCCTCATCGTCAACAACTCAACATAAATTTCCATTGGCTGCATGGAAACAAATGATAGATGAAAGAAATTAGAATTCTGACAGCAATCTTCAGGTATATTCAATTGTTACAATATACAGTCTAACCCCTCCAAGTTCATTTGTTTTAATCAAGATAGTAACAAGAAATATAAGATTATAGACGTAAAGAGAAAAATATATACAAGACTACAAACCAAGAATAAAACTACTGACAACAAATAACAGGCAGACACACTAGCATCTACTAGGCAGTAATATGATTTTAAGTCTTCATAACAAACACATATCCACACTTTTTCAATACATTAAGAAAAATTGCATATGTATGTCACCAAACACCCAAGAACAGCAAGATCAACCAATGACCAAATCATATCACCACCACTAAAAATCTAAAGCAGCATCTCATCGGCTCGCTCGCTAGATCCAAGCACAACCTTGGCTGAATGACCAGAATCTCACTTTAACCATGGAGACGAAAAGAGGCCGCTGATGCTGGAGGGAAACTCGCCATCACCACACAACAACAAGGCTAGAGGTTATCTGTCAAAGCGAAAGGAGCAGTGTCGGATTGCCAAACCCTGCATGCAACAATAGTATTCTATGAGCGCACACAAACTTCCACAGCTCAGTGGCGGCACATGACAACAAGTATATACAAGACAATTCAAGAAAACCGCCAATTATGATCTTCAGTAGATAAAGAAAAGCAAAATGATGCTGGTTCAATGCTTCAAGATGTATATGATTATTGCAATTCGTGTGATCCACATATATATATGACAAAAAATGCCTATTGGAACATAGTCTTTTCATGAGGACCACTCAAACTCATTGCAAAGAGTACGCAAGATCTGAGAAATATGTGACTACTCCTTGGCAGATGCTACTAACAAAAGCAAAAGGAAAGGACAAATATAAAAAGTGAGACATGTTTCACAACGTTTCGTTAATGCATCCTTTGGCTGAACCAGCTTCTATGTTCACTTGACTGAAGCTCGGGAAGGAAACCATCGCATCTCCAGCGATGAAGGATTGGTGAGACATAGCTTAAGAAAACTCTACATTCAGGAAAAAAAAACCCAGAGTCGACGCCTCGACTGAAATTTCTATATATTTGGCATGGAAAAAACCTAGAGTCAACACTGCAGAACGAGTGCACACCTTATCATGGAGCCCACTATCTCTTCTGAAGTCATTCTCCTCGCTCCCACACCCTCCATCAAGATGAAGTAAAATTCCATATCTGGTGTATAGCCACAAATCAAGATGAATTTTTTTCAGTCAAACCTATCTATATATTGCATTGATGGGAAATCTAATCAATCAAAACAAACTAGAAACTCTACTAAGACACTCATAGGAAGAACCTTGAATGGGGCCCAATTGGCGGTGCAAATAAGAATCTATGGAGATGAAGAAAATCGATGGGGACCTGACTTCATGTGGATCCTTGTGTAGCAGTTCGGGTTCCACATGAACACGGGCCTCATCCTATATGGTACATCATCCTCACTGTATTGAACTCTGATATCCGCCTCCCCCTCTGATTTGAAAATCAAGGGACGTGCTCTGCAAATACGAAGTTCAAGATATAAGAGGAAGAAGTTACAAACTCATGCACTAGGTTAAAAAAAGTAGAATGATTTGAGATCAAAATGGTATATGGTCCCCAACTCTACCAGCAACACGACCATGCAACTTGAATGAGAAATGATGAGTGTAATGAGCACGTGTACCGAAGGAAATATAAAAAAAGAAGAGAAAAGGAAGTATAGTTAAGAAATCAAATAGTCTCCAAAAGGGAAGTATATGCCCAATGTAAGGGGTGAACCGGTGATAAGATAGATGCACACTTAGTTCTTGAAGTCGGTAAACTCAAAGCCATTCAAATTAAATCAATGTGCATGGATTATGTTTCAGTTTAACGCAAGACATATTAAGCCAAACCAAACAGATGTATTACATGTTTCAGTGGTCCACAATTATAACCAAAAATACCAGTGCATCCCTGTATTATCTTGTTTTCAAGGCCCTAGACCAAAATATTGAAAGTCGAAATTGAACCCAAGGTAAAAAAATGCATATGCTTCATCAAGTACTGAATAGTTAATTACATGGCGATATGATCAATTTTGAGGTTTTAAATTGCATTTGTATACCTACTGCTATACCAGCAACAACTAGCTTTGGAGCACAATGAAGCGATTTTGAGATAAAGAAAGTAACTATGTATTCTTGGAGTGTCTACAATAAAATACATTGAGAAGCTATGTAAGAGAAGAAAATTTTAGTCAATTATGTAGGACTAGGCAAAATAGCAAATGTGAGTGCCTACGCATCTCCTGCCGCAAAACATGTTTCATCCTTCTTTGCACCCACATATTTATTTCACTCAGTATCAAGGGTTTTGTAATTTTGGAATGGCCGGCTAAACTACTTAACTGAATTAATAAATCTATTTACTTGGTTTGGCTGCCTGAAATACTGAAGGAAACATTGCAGTTCTGAGACCATAATCTAAGACAATAATCAACAAGCTAACTAATTAGGACCCTTGCAAAAAACCGGCCCATATGGATGTGCGAATAACATTTAACATATCAAGCAAATCAATGGGTTTACTTGTTTTCCTGCCATGGCAGTCTGAATTGCCTACATCCGAGTCTGTTCAGTCTACTAATTGGTGTGAGTTGCAAGCCTTAGTGCGCAGGCTATGTAGCATCTAAAACTACCGTGACTTGATGTAATAAAAAGCAAAGCCAATTGATCAGCCTTGTTGTACATGCGTGTCCTCAACCAAAAATACTGTCAGTTCTAAGTATGTATGTACAAAATAGAGTCTAGCAATCAGATTACTTGTTTTCCTCCCCAGGCTGAGTACGCCCAAGGCATTTTGGGCTCCCCGCTAACACAGGAAAATCCGAGTCTTTGTGCACCAGAAAACAAGGTCAAAGCAGGGATTTTTCATGGGAGGCACCGGATAACTAGCCAGGAGGACAAGAAGAAGTGAACAAGTACGTGTGTCGGGGTCACCATGCCCTTGTTCCCGCTAAGCTCGTCTCAGGAGACGCCCAGGACTACGCCGGTCACGATCTCCTCTGCTAGTCACCCCTACTTTAGCAGGAAAATATGGCACTGAACTTAAAGATAATTGTTACTCATAATAGCTAAAATCAAGATATTAGGAAAATAATCACGTCATATTTTTCAAATGTTCAAGCTGTTGAAAACATAAAATTGAGTTTTTTTTAGCCGGAGCAGCAGTATAGATGCCAAATAATCCTCTATCACAATAGTTAGTGTTGAATGCCATCAGGCTATCAGCTAACCCACCATTGCTGATGCCACTAGCTAAAGAAGACCTAGCATTTCAACAAGTAACTTCAACTTTAGTAACAAATTAAGTAATAAGAAACTAGAAGGGAAAATTATCCATCAATATGATTTTGGCAACAAATTAAGTAATAAAAATCCTTCTCGCCCAGAGAAGTTTCCTACACATGTCCTTCTGTTCCAAGATCCCAATATGATTTTGGCAACCATAAGAAGAATTGATCTAGGGTCAATTCAAGATCAACGAACCATTTGAAAGAATTTGCCAGATGAGTTAGAGGCGCCTCGGTATTCTTTATATGAACCTAATGATATATAAAATCCAAAAGATAAAGATCAGTTCGCAAAGCCTAATAACTTACTACAATAACATCTAGATAAACTAAAAACAGGCTTCTGAGCCAGTAAAAACTGACAGGTTTGCCTCAACAAGGTTATCAACAGTAAACAATTCTCTGAATTTTTTCAACAACCTCATTATGATCTAGCGGCAGATACAACCTAAGCCAGCCACCAAAAAATTTATCAACTTTCGAAGTTAAAAATGGCTAAACTATTTTAAACAGCAGATAACCATACCGTTCTAAGACAAGTATAATGAGTTGAGATATACTGTTGCAACTATTTCTTCGAAATCGACTAGATGTTCTACGTAGGACCTAATTTTGTGTCCCCCAGCATATGGTCCCGAGATGCAGTATGCAAGTGAACAAATATAACCTCCTCCATCATTTTCTTGCACATGTCTATCCATAGTCAAGGTAACCATGCATCAAACTCCAAACATTTGAATAAAACCAATAAAGATTAAACCACACCAGAAATAGGGAAATGGCTGTCCGAAACAGAGCAATCATCCAGATTCAACTGAAGCTAAACAAATAAACTTTTTTTTTTGAGAATGCTAAACAAATAAACTGGGAGTTCAGATATTGCATAAGTTCCATTTTTAATTTACGAGTAAAGTTTCAATCTTTGTATAAAATATCTAACATGTAAATTAACCATGTGATTGTGTAACTGAAGTTGCGACATTTATATCAGGATCAGTAAGTCACACGTGCCATACTGTGGATCAATACAGCATTCTACCCAACAATGAATACCAACAATTACAACACTAACAATCCATTTTTCCAAAGTTTGAGCAAGGGCGAAAGGGTAGGGTAGAAGCAAGCCCATAACCAAGTATAAATTCAGATATAGACCCATACATGAAACATCTATGAGCAGAAGCATCCTAAGACTTACGCTGCATATATATTGCAACGTCATCTCAAATTTAATGCACGAAAAACTTGAACATTTGTTGCAGAAGCAACCTATGTAACATTTGTCATATCCTATTGAACACCTTTATTTTCACAAAACAAGAAAGTATCAACCATACACACGAAGCACCAACAAAACAAATTCACCTTTACTCTTAGGACAATAATCAGATGACAAAATTACCAATGCCACACGACCAATAAGTAGGACTGAGTATCACAAAACCTTTACGTCCAGAGACTTATTTTATGTCACACGAATTATTTTATGAAAGTTCACAGTTAGCCAGTAACAAAAATAACAGACAACTAGAAGAACATCTGCATCGAGATTTTCTTTAAAAAGAAATACACCTGCATGTTTATAAGCCATGGAGGTGGCACCCCATCAGGCATGCCAAAAGCTTCTTTAAGTTCTCAGTACCACATACTTTGCTTAATTTGCTTAAGTTTGACCTGTTAAGTGCATAAGTGCATAGAATTGTGCTCAGTGAGGCAGGTTTGAAAACAAGGACATCTTCGTTGTAGACATCAAGAATAGAACAAAGCAAAAGTACCTCAAAATCGTTTCCTCCGTAGTAGAGGTCACCATGGCTAGACAATTTTTGCTTAGTTTGATATTTGAAGAAGGTGTCGTGCAAAACCTGCACACACAAAATTATGGCGAGACTTTCCAGAAGTCAACACATGTCTGAAATTTGAACATATCAAACAAGGAAATCCTATTTCCAGCTACGACACTTACACATGAACAATATTACTATTTGTACCCTAAATGTAGGGAGGAGAAAACAAGCATGAGAGGTGCAAACATTAGGTTTAAATGACAAAAGTTAAAAAACACATAGCAACCATGCATGTACATAAGTATAGAAATACAGAGTAAGCGCATGATATATGCTACAACATCTCAAGAGACATCCGATGAAAATAATCCACAATATGCATCTGTGTTGCCCATTATGGGAAAATGTAAATACGCATGGCGTGGGCTTTATGTATGTGTTAAATTGTTCTCAACCAAGATTGCCTGCCCTTATAATCTATATCCATCTTGCACTTTTTTCGCTGCATACACTCTCGTTTCTTTTGCTCCGGCTTTCTCTAATGGAGTATGATAATGCTTACATCTTGCCCTGAAAGAAATAACATAATGATGTATATCATATCTACAGGATATATATAATATGGACTATGGAGAAAAACATAAATTCAAGTTTCCTTATGATATCTAGCTAGACCATAATCTCTATCAAAAAATGCATACGATTAATTAACTAGATGAACCCACTCAGATTAATACTATAGTAACCAATCAAGTATTCTTCCACCAAGCCCTTGCTCCCAGGAAGTTGCATAAGAGGGAGGGGAAAAACATAACGACTCTGCTTTCAATCATCCCTTCTAATAATACACATCGCATTGTAACGAAAACTAAGTGAGGTACTACACATGCATATGCCATTCCACGTGAGGGCTGGGCTTCGAGTGAATTTTAGGATGGGCATGTTACACCTTTCAAAACAAAATTCAGGAAAGCATTTTTTTGGTTGGATATGAATCAATGGAGCTGCTCAACACCTTTTACAATTGTATTTTGAAGAAAAGTGATGGTCTGATTTGCATCTGACTACCACTCCATTACTAACAACACTGTTTTATGATTCTTGAGGTTTATTATTCAGACATGTTTGTCCTTGAATAATTACAGTAAACATAGTAAAATATTATTCATGGTAGATCCACTACGAACCTGCAATAATTTCTTTTTTTTTTAGTCCAGTGCCTTGGGATAGGTACAGTGTTCCTGTAAGACTTAAGATAGACAAGCAACTTCGGATCTGATGCAGCCGCATCCTAGACCTAGCAGAAAAGGTACCGCTGCATTAAGTGGAGCTAATAAATATATGATTTACAAACCTGGCATAGAGTTACAGAAACAAAATAATCAAATGACGAGTTTTCTTCTTAACTTTCTTGATAGAGTATGATAATGCTTATTTATTACATTCACACCACCAAAACAAGCTACCATGGTACATTTTAGCATTTGTGTGCATTCCATAGTAGCCTTTCATAACAGACATATACATTTATCGCAGAGCCGTGAGAGGCGAAACACTAACACAGTTTTCTAGTGGTACCTAATATTAGATCCAAAGTTTCCTTGAACCTTACTATGTAGTATTTTTTTCTCAGATTAAACAGAAATGTGCAGCCAGTGGTAACGAACAAATGAGAATAGCTCATGACCAAAACTTAAAACAAACCCAATGATGCGACAACAGACTTTTACTTGTATGGATTCCTTTCTGACCATAGCCATATACTAGCATTGGAAGCCCTCGGCAAAGGAACGCTAGATGAACAAGTGCCATATGATGCAAAGTCAACACATAGATTGAAACACATAAAGGTGCATAAAACTTCCCTGGGCACTTGAGTTACAACAAAGAGGAGGATGATGGCTTAATTATACGACATCAGGCATGTCGCATATCTGTTTCAGCTCTGCAATCTTCTCCTTTGTTCTAGCTTCAAAACACAAACCAATCACAAAAATTCAGATCTAGCAACTCACAAACTAGAAGAACCCCTCATAACAGTCCACTCAATAGAACAACATGCAGATAGGGACTGAGATGAAACCTTCTTCTTATTGGAGACGCCACTTTCCTTCATCTTCTGCTGGGTGTCCTATTTGTTGTCCTCCGAATCGGACCCTAGCCCATTCTTTGCTTCGTCGTTGCTGGCATCATCCTTCTTTTCCCCATACTAGTAGCAACTTACAAACTAGTGAGTGTCAATTCCACTAGAGAGCAGCTGGAAAAAGAATAGAAGTCAGAAAGTTGGAGCGGTTGCTTATTTCTGATGCAATATGCCTAGCATTGACAGAAAAAACAAAATATCAAGTTACATGTCATTTTTTTTTATTCTAGTTGCTGCACTGAAGTCAGGAAGTTGGAACAGTTGCTTATTTCTGATTCACACGATATATAGAAGTGGACTCTGATTGACACGATATTAGAAGTAGATTCTGAATGCTTATTTCTGATTCAGGTTTCACCGGGATCATGCCAATAAAAATCATCCATCACTCTTCAGTTAGTGGCTGATTTTGCAAGTCCTGCTTGCACACCTACACAATAGTAGATTAGTTTCTAAATCAAACACAAGGACTCGAGCTAGCACAAACAAGATACACCTATATATTGACAAGAAAGTAATGCAGTATACAGCTCTTCTATTTACAAATCAAAACAACACACACCATAATTTATTGGCCGCAAAATGTTCCTGCAGAACCAAAAATATTTTTTCTCGATTCAACATCCATTTCCTTGTAAATGAACACACACCATAGAGATTTTGTTAAGCAAACATGTATGCATCAGCAGAAAATGTACAAGTATGGACCTACCAATTTAATTAGTGAAATGGATTTACGTTTACTGCATACAATCTACTAATTACTTACGTTCCACCCCCGCAAAAAAATCTATTTACGTTCCAGAGGAAAGAAAGAAAGTTTTTTTTATGGGGAAAGAAAGAAAGAATTACTAGCACACATGATGTGCCTCCACGACCGGGTTCTCTCCATCTCCTAAAGATAGAAGCAGCGTCTGAGTGTGAGTCCAGCATCATCACTCTGAGAAGTCTCGCCCGTCTCTGAGCTGGGCCGATGCAGCTCAATCCTAATCAGGTGCACCAGAACATATTCAAGAGGGCCCAAGAGATTGCTTTTGCAAGGCTACATGTAGGATGAGAGAGACTGGTAGAGCTTACGTGCAGAAGGTTGTTGGGAGGCGTGTTGATGCGACACAAAAAGGTTGCTGATAGCAGCACATCGTGGGTGTCGCCGGCGGCAGCAGCTCGGGAGGTGGTCCAGGAGGTGTCGCCGGAACAATCTCGTGAATGCGACCATCATCACGTTCTCCTGCAGGCCTCCCCGCAGCAAGCTTCGGAGCATCAGCGTCGCCCACGTTGCTCGTCCCCATCGACCACGGGTATCGGTAGAGGAGGATGAGATGATATCGGGTCAGTGGTTGGTGGCGCGAGGGTTCGCCGGACACGGCCGCGATCAGGCGGCGATTGAAAGGGGAATACTATGCAAGAGCGGTGGTGTACTGGTTTGCGTTGTGTTTTGGGGAGAAGGATGTGAGGGTTCGGGTTACAGCGTACGATTGATGGCGTGCCATAACTACTAGAGGTTACGGAAATTGTGCCACCGCACCTATAACCTATCAGCTCGGGGAGGTGGTCCAGGAGGTAGTCACTCCCGAATTTTTCGGGTGTAGTGATTCTGCCGATGATCCCGTTGTTCTTTGATATTTCCATAAGTAAAATATCGAACGTGGGTTGTGTTTATATGTATTTCCGAACTCTTGCTATTTACGGCACTCGTAGAGGCATCTATAGCTGAGGGAAGGATTAACATCCTTGTTTGCTTTGTATCTTTTAGCACTCGTAGAGGCTTTTCTTTTGAAGCACGATCTTCTGCCGCGTACTATGTTGCATGGTGATGCGGCTTAGACGTTTTGGAATACTGCAATGCTTAACAAAGGATCGAAACTTAAGTTCTCATTAATAAGGTAAGCACGAGACTATAGGGCGAAAAAGGAAGACCCTGTTTATATAAAGGGGAAAAAATTAAACGCTAATAAATTGCTTAAGCAAGGAAGGGGTTCTTCTCATCTTCTGGCTTTTTCACCACGTTAGTGGTTGCTGCGGCGTTGTTGACTTCACCAGGGGTCTGGGCAATGGTTGCCAGCGTCTTGCTGTCTCCTATGCCTTCTATGCCATCAGCTGCCGAAGCTTTCGCTGCCGAAGCTTCCGCTGCCGAAGCTTCAAGAGCAAGGTCGGCTGGCTTCTTCTTGGTTTCCCTGACATGTTTTTCCTCCTTGATTTCTCGTATCGACAGCTTGGGTAGAGGGTCGACAATTTCTCGTTGTGACCCAAACTTCGCAGCAATCCTTTGAAAGTCACGATCACAATTGTCCGAGCGTGAAAACTTCCATAGACTCGTGATGTTTGTCCCGTTGTTCCCAGGCATTTTCAGCTTGAGGTATGCATAGTGCGGCACAGCCATGAACTTGGCATAAGCTGGTCTCCCGAGTATAGCGTGATACTGTGACTCCCAGTTCACTACTTCAAACTCGATCTTCTGCTTCCTGAAATTGTCGGTTTTGCCAAAGACGACGTTCAGGTAAACTTTGCCAAGAGAGTAGCCCGGTGCAGTTGGAAGGATCCCATGGAAGCAGGTGTCTATTTCTTCTAGCATCTTCATGGTGATCTCCATACTTTTGATTGTGTTGACGAATATCAGGTTTAATCCGCTTCCACCATCCATGAAAACTTTGCTCATCTTGAACCCCCCGATTTGTGCCTCGACTACTAAGGCAGCGTGTCCTGGTTTTGGTATGGTCATCGGGTGATCTGTTCGACTGAACGTAATGTTCTGAGAGGACCACTCGACATATTCGGGGATGTTCGCCATGATGCTTTCTGCCAGGTTAATCTCTCGAGTGAGCTTCTTCATCTCTCTTCTTGAGACACCTGTCCTATGGATCATGCTCATCTGCCCCCGAGGTGGTGGAAACGCCTCGTTGGGTTGATGAGGTTGAGCCTGCTGGACTTGATGCTGCGGTGGAGGTGGAGGTGGTGGTGGTAGCGGTTGCTGGCCTGCCTGCTGGATGAGTTTGTGCATGTCAATGAACTGCCGACAGTCCCTGAGCAGGTGACTCGACTTCGTTTTTCCGTCCTTAGAGTCGACATACGAGTGCAGGTAACAGGAGACGTTGATCTCGCTCAGCCGTAAGGCAGTTCGGGAGCCCTTCGCTGCCGCGGTTTATAATTGCCACGGTTCCCGGAGTTGTTCCGATTACCGTCCCGTCGATCGTCTCTTCGTCGTCATATCGATCATCCTCGCCGATCGAGTACCCTGCGGCTACCAGGTTGTTGTCATCATAGTTGCGGTTCTTCCTTCTCTTGTGACGATCCCTTCGGCCACCCGAGTCGTGCTTCGGCTGGTCATCGTCTTCGTCGTCACTGCGCTGTCGTGGCCTTCGCACGTTGTCTTCGCCATCAGCCCAGCTGTTGGCGATTTCCATTAACTTGGTTATGGTTTTTGGCTTTTTGCGTCCGAGTTCTTCTATGTAGCTCTCACGCCGGATGCCATCGCTGAAAGCGTCGATTGCTCTGTCGACAGATACATCTTCGGCAGCATTTAGGAGTTTGGTGAATCTCCCGATGTATGAGCGCATCGACTCCTTCTGCTTCTGCTGGCAATTCCGTAACTCTTCAATCCCGACGGGTCTCTTGTACGTTGCTTGGAAATTGGCAACGAAGGCGTCTACTAGGTCGTCCCATGATTTGATGGAGCCCTTCGGCAGCCCCCTTAGCCAGGCTCGCGCTGAATCTTTGAGATAGAGCTGCAAGCACTGCATTGCTGCTATTTGGTTCCCCTTATGCAGAATCACAGTCTGCAGGTAGTCGTCTATCCAAGATCTTGGCTCCTGCTGCCCATCGTATTTGGCAGCATCGGTAGGAGTAGGCTTGAACTTCTTGGGCGGCATTGCCTCGCGGATTTTGTGACTTAGACAGTCGGCTCCCCTGAGCTCGCCGTCGTACTCCTGATCCTCGTCCGAAGAATCACTGTCATTCTCCTTCCTAGCGGCGCGTCGTCGCCTTGCTTTGTCGATCCTGCTCTGGGTGATTTCATCCCGAGCGTCTCTCGCATGATGCTTTGAGCCACTAACCTGCAGCGTGGTCTTTTCCTTTTGTGGAACTAGATTATTCCCCAGTATCGCGAGACTTTCTAGGGCGCCTCGATGAGCTTGAGCCATGGATCCTTCAGGGCGCTGGTTGATGAGGTATGCCGCAAGGTTGGCAGTTGCTCCTGCAACGGTTTTCGGCCGTGGCATGCCTGCGGTGTCCGTAGTCATAAAGGACTTGGTCAGGTTCGACGTGATTTCTCTGGCGTCATCTTCCGAAAGCCTGGATAGCCTCGACCGGTGCTTGCCTGCCCCTTGAGTATTTCGAGAGGCGCTCGCCTGCGAGCCTCTTCGCCGTTCACTGGATCGATCTGCCGCAGATAGGCGTCTCTCGAGGGTGGCTTGTTCCTTCGACAGGTGCTCCCGGTTTTTCTCTAGTATAGAGCGATAAGCATTGAGGGTTCCGACCGAGGTTCCTGCGGGGAGCGGTGTGTTGTTGAGTACTGCTGCCCTGGTGGCTGCCCACTCCTCGTCTGCGATGGTGTAGTCGCTGTCGTGGTTGCTGGTGCTGTTTTCGAAACTCGCCCGTCTACTGGAACGAGGAGTATGGTCTCCGTCTCCTCTGTGCCTTGTGTTTCCCGTGTTATTGGCGACATAAACCTGATGGTGTGCCGTTCTTCGGGTGGTTCCTTGGACGATGCTGTCGATACTGTCCTCTCCCGATGAATACTGGGCATTGCAGATGAACGGCGTGTCGCTCGATCCCAGCCCGTGCCTGGTGTCGCAGTTCAAGCAGTAGTACGAAGTTAACTCCGAAGATGTGGGATCGTCGGATCCTACCGACATGGAAGACACGGAACGGGGAGTCGAGGGCGCGGATGAACTCGTCGAGCCTGTCAGACCAGCCGAAAGGTCGAGTGATGATGACGCGCTTGGACTCGTCGATCTGGAAGTAGGCGATTCCAGCAGTCGAAGGATTCCTTCCGCGTTGACGTTGTAGTGGACGCTGCCGAAGGTCATCTCCATGTTTCCTTGTAGATCTGAGAAGTTTGATCGGGAGGAATCGCTGTGCGGGGTGAACTCATAGGAGCCGAACCGAATCGGGCTTCCCAGGTTTGGCGATGACGGTGTCGATGAACTTGCTGATGAGGTTGCCGGTGAAGTCGCCGGTGTCATGATTGGATCTGCCGATGACCGATCTTGTGCCGACAGGCTTCCCATAGACGGTGCCAATTGTCGAGGGTGCTCCTCGGCAATGCCCTCCGATAGGGGCTTAGGGTTGATGGAATCCTGCAAGCTGACACGAGACATCGGTTCTCAGACAAGCGGGGAGAGCGATTTACCCAGGTTCGGGGCCCTCGATGAGGTAAAACCCTTACGTCCTGCCTGTCCGTTCTTGATTATGATGATAATGGGTTACAATGGGGTGCCGAATAGTTCGGCTGAGATCTCGTCGAGATGGCTAAGCGCTAAGGTGACCTAGTTTTAAGCTTCTGTTGGCTAAGATCGCTAAGATTGATCGTGTCCCTCGACCGCCCCTCTCCTGGCCTTTATATAGGAGGCCATGTCTCAAGAGGTCTAATCGAGTACGACTAGGTTTACAGTAGATCTATCTCTAGACTTTCCTTGTTCGGCTCCTTCCGCGTCTTGTACTTCAAGGAATCTTCCGTTGCACCGCCCTAGTGGCCCATCTTGCCGTCGAGTGCCTTCATGGGCCTTCAACTAGGAAATACAGGATAGGGCAACATTGGTTACCCGAAGGGTAATGTCCACGTCACACTCCATACCATAGACAGATAGATGATTTCTGGTCATGGAACTATGAAAAGAAGAGATTTTTTCATTAAGATCGGCTTATCAAATGCTACCCAAACTAAGTACCAAAGAGAGGCACGGATTGAGGGCGGTGCTGGTCTTCCCGATAAAGAGAATGAACAAATGAGTTGGATAAAGTTATATATGGCCTGTCAAGGTTCCTTCAAAGGTTAATATTTTTCTGTGGCGATTTGCCAGCTAATCTCTACGTTCAGCAGATTTGTTACACCATAGAAACATAGATTCATTGAGTTCTTGAAAATTGTGTAGCATGGAGGACTCATGTCTTTTTCGAAAAAAAATGGAGGACTCATGTAGACACTCCTTATTAGGCGGCCATATGTCTCGCAGCATCTGGGTGTTGGCTGATCTGGTGATGGTAGAACACATGAACCTGACAGAGAAACCAGATGCAAAAAAGATGGATTTTTACGATGCTATACTAGATATCACATTCTCAATTTATCGATCACATAGTTACCTTGTGGGCCATCTGGTATGCTTGAAGAAAAGCTTCATATGAAAGGGAGTTCCAGAGTCCCCTATCAACACATTCATTTGTGGCCCGGTTTATCTCGGATTAAGAGGAGGCAAAGTTTTTTTGTAAACCTCACCATCTGCCTGCTAGGGCTATAACCAGCCAGGAGCCCAGGATACTTCTCCCATACAGGTTTTGTCAAAATCGAGGTCGATGGAGCTATTTCAATGGCAGATAACTCAGGCTCCATCAGTGCTTTATGCAGAGATGATAGCAACAATGTTTAGGAGCATCGACTATGTTGATTTCTGAAATCGAGTTGTTAGCATAAAACCACCACATTACAAGCTAAATGTTGATTTTGGTACCACTTTGTGTTTTGGTAACAAAAAACTACCACATTCTTAAGATTTTCGCAAAAAACACTAATTATACATTGATCCTGAATTGACACGAAAACAGGTAGGTGGTCCAACTTTATCAAACTCAATTTGCTTATGTAGACTGGGTCCTGCCTACCAGCCCAATTTAATAAGTCAAAATATTTGAAGCAAAGAAAAAAAAATGAAAATCTAGAAAAAGGGGAATCGGGAGGTTCCCAGCCGGAGCCTCCACCGACCACGCCCCTGTCCCGACCCTCCGGCGAGACCTCGCCACCGCTGCCTTGCCCCCTGCTCGCCACCAGGATCTGTCGCTGCCCCCTGCTCGACGGGCTCGAACCTCGGCGTCCCGCGCGCTCCCGGCGCTTCGCGGAGAAGGCAGCGATGCCGGCTACCGTTTCCACGTTGATTCCAGCGACGCTCGATCGCATCGGGATTCCGGCAACTCCTGGTCGGAAGAAGCAACATACCATCCCATCCATGCATGCTCCACGGTGTCCGGCGAGTACGTGGCTCGGCTACGTCGGTTGCGGCGGTCTTCGGGCGAGCTGGTCTCCAGCGTGGGGTACGGTAGGTGCCACCGTCTGGGCAAGGGCAACGGCCCCATGGTCTCCGACGAAGGTCAGTACCAATCCGGCGACATGCGGACGCCCTAGCGCTGGATGCGTTGAACGCCGGTTCGGAGAACGACATCGCGCAGAGGAGTTACAAAAGGAGGGGAGTGGATTGGCGGGAGACACGACCTTCCTCGCTGGCGTCGGGCAGAAGTCTTTCTCGCAGACATGTCGCGGTGACCCGTCTTGCTGGTGGCGGCGGTGGGTTGGACCGACGGTGGTGGTGCGGTGGAGGTCGGGATGGGAGGATACGGTTGGGACTCCTCTATTTTTTTTTGTGTTGTTTTGACCTATCTACCTGGACTAACAAGTGGGCTCTAGTCCACCTCAGCAAATTGGGCCTGCCAACTGGCCCCCAAAACGGTGTCAATTTGTTATCAATGAAGGATTAGTGTTCTTTGCGAAAATCTCGTCAAAATATGGTATTTTTTTACTCCCTAAAATCAAGGTGGTACCAAAATCGATATTTAGCTAGAAATGTGATGGCTTTATGCTAACAACTCCCTGAAATCTCAGACTCTGCAGGGAGGCTGTCGGGTGTTGATCTATTATTAAGTAAGGTAATTATAGCATCATATTGCAAGGGAGTGGTAGATGATATCAACAGTAAGAGTGGTGGATTTTATCCTACTGTCATCAAGGAAATCGATCTGTTGGCTAGAGTTCTTTTTTTCTTGAAGACTCTCAAACAAAGAGGAATATTGCCTAGCAAAGCATGCTTTATGCCTTAATGAAGAACGTCATCTATGGCTTATTAGTCCTCCTGATGTCATTTCTATTCCTGTAAACATCTTTGATAATAAAGCTAAGCGTGTTTTGTCCTTACAAAAACTAGGCTAAGGCCCAAACGCAGCAGCAGATTTGCTCCCATGATACTTCGGCCGTTGCACATCCACGATGAGGCTCCAGCACAGGCAAGGGTGACTAGCGCAGCGAGGCGGACTAATTTGTGGCAGCTTCCGGGCGCCAACGCCACGACGCGATTAGGGAGCAGCGGGAGAAAGGAGGCCGGAGCAAGCAGGGGATTCTTTGCATGGGCGCCGTGGGACTACAGAGGCGACTGGCGAGACGCTGAAATTTCTCACTGCACGCTCCATGTCAGGTTCTCAATCCTCACTGGTTATTTTTCAGTTTATAAACTTGTAAATCAACAATTTTATCTTCCAATTAAGAATAGTTATTGACTGATTGGTTATTTATCAATCCGATGATGGTGTAGGTTGCAAGTGTACTGAATTTCTATTGAGAACACACTGATAAAGAGGAGCAGTGTTGATTTGAAGACATTCTGCGGCCGAGCTTCAAATACAAAGTACACTGGTTCCACCTTGGTACCAGAACCGTCATGCGTTGAAGTTAAATCTGGAACTCACTGATCCATGCTTACAAAGGTTTTACGGCGAGGATCAAGGTAGACTTAAGACCAGGCGACACTCCAGTAGACTCTGTAAGCTCAAAAGACTCAAGATCCTGGCCGTTTGGGAGCTGCCAGTCGAAATGGTAAATCATGTTGGCCAGGGTGAGCTCCACGAGGCGCGTGGCAAACGCGAGACCAGGACACGCTCTCCTCCCTGCACCGAAGGGTATGAACCGAGTATCCTTGCCGCTGTACCCGATGGCCTGTCCTAAGAACCTCTCCGGCAGGAACTCCTCGGCATTCTCCCATGACTCACTATCCCTCCCCATTGCCCACGTGTTGACCATGACCTGGGTCTTGGCCGGGATATCATAGCCGTCTACACGGGTGTCCTCTATTGTTTCACGTGGAACAAGCAGCGGCAAGGCTGGATGCAGCCGTAATGCTTCTTTAATGGCTGCCCGTAGGAGGCTCATCTTCTCCAGTTCCTCCTCAAGGACTATTCTTGCTTGTGCACTGCCAGCAACCTGTGATCTCACTTCGGATTGCACCTTTTCCAATTCTCTTGGATTCTTAATAAGCTCGGCCATTGTCCACTCTATTGTCTTGTAGATCGTGTCGGTGCCTGCTACGAACATATCCTGCAATGCAGAGAAAGACACGAAACTTTGTGAACATGTTTCTCCTTACTAGTGGTAGACGCTATCTACCTATTCTTTTGTTTGTAATGGTGCGTTCACGGATTTCTCAGTGTACTGGTGAATATGGTGATAGCAGTGATCAAGTTTCTTATTCTTTTGCGCTTGCACGGTCATGAGCTGTCAAAAATAATTCTGTATGTTTGTCATAAATAGCAAAAGGGAGCGACAAGATATCAGTAGGAAAACCCGAGATCAGTGCCAAAATTTGGTTATTGAAAACTTACCAAAATGAGTGCCTTGACATCAGTGCGGTCCAGCTTAAACCCGAGATCACCATCTTTGTAGATAGAGAGCAAATCGTCCAGGAGGTCTCGAGCTTCAGAGTCGTTTACTCGGTTTTCCTCGTGCTCCGCGATCGTCCTCTCGACAACCATGTCGAGCTTAGCCGCCGTCCTCTTCACCCTTGCGTCCAGCCCTCTCGCCCAGTCCAACCACCCTAGTCCCGGGAACACGTCGCTCACGGCGAACGTACTGAGCACATCAGTGAGCTCCTTCATCAGGCCGCGAACCATTGCTGGCTCCACGCCGCCGAGTTTGTTCCCGAACGCTGCTTTCGAGATTACATTGTTGGTTAGGCCGATGATGAGCTCGCTCACGTTGACCCCATCTCTGTCCTCCCCCACGCCACTGGCGGCACGGATCCGTTGCACGAATCTCGAGACCTCCTCCACCCGTAGTGCGCGGAAGGAATCGACTCGCTTCAAGCTGAGGAGGTGCACGACGGCGACGCGGCGGATCTGACGCCATTGCTCTCCATAGGGGCTGAAGGCGATATCTCGGCATCCATAGAGCAAGCCACGGGCCGTGTACTGTTGCGGGCGGTTGCAGAAGATGTGGTCCTGCGTCTTGAGAACGACCTCTGCCATGGAGGCCGAGGAGACGACGACGAGGGGCACGGAGCCAACACGGAGGAGGAAGAGCGGGCCGTGGCGCCGTGCCAGGGCCTGCAATGTACGGTGGAAGTGGATGCCGCCGAGCTTGTGCAGGTTCCCGATGATGGGCAGTGCCGGAGGCGAAGGTGGTAGCGCATGGACGCTCTCCTTGCGGCCTGGTCCGAAGCCTCGAACAACGATGGCGACGCAAGAAACCACGAAAACGAGACTGAGGAGGACTAGAGTAGAGTCGAGCTCAAGAGAAGCCATGACCAACAGCGAGGTGGGTGTACGTTATGGCCTAGGAGCACACGCTGTGGAATTGAAGTTGAATTTTAAGGCATGGCGTACGTTGGCTAATGTGCAGGGATAGAGATGACTTCATCTGTATCTATATCTAATATTTGTACCTATACCTATATATATACACATACATAGTCGTTATATCTATATTGATATCCCTATATTTATATATATATATCTATATTTATATACCTATATCTAATACTTATAGCTATACCTCTACTTATATCGATATATATCTCGATATTTATTTACCTATATTTATATCGATATCTATATCTAATACCTATATCTATACCACTTATACCTAATATATTTACATTTATATTGATATCGATATTAATACCTATATCTATACCATCTATACCACTTATACCTAATATATCTATACCACTTATACCTAATATCGATATATATCTCGATATTTATTTACCTATATTTATATCGATATCTATTACACTTATACCTAATATAAGATAGAGTATGGCTAATATTGAGTTCCACATAAGAACTTCATCTTCATTTCTTCTTCTTGATCATATCACATATATGACTTCAAATCGATGATCTTGATGCCGATACTCAAGGTATATCTTTTATCATCATGGCATCCATACTTGAATCCAACACATGGACTACAAGTAATACCTATGGAATATTCCTTCATATAAACTGAATGAAAACATTAGTCCATAGGGGTTGTCATTAATTACCAAAACCACACATAGGGGCAGTGTACCCTTACAATCTCCCCCATTTTGGTAATTGATGACAATCACAATAATAGGGTTTATATAATGAATATTTGAAACAAGTATGCAACTTATCCGAGAATATGTTGAATACAAGAGATTGTATTTGATATGGTCAAGTAACACGAAACTACTAGCCCATATCAAAACCAGCTCTACTCACACAACTACAACTAATGCAAGGGATGTGAGTAGAACCAACATATATAGAGAAAACTCCCCCACAATGTATGCACGTGTGATGAATATGAATTCATTACATACTTGTCAAGACTAAGCTTTGGGAGAGTTTCCACTATATAATCAACCATGCAAGACATATAAATATAGAGTGCATGATAGGCAAAAAACTTAAGCACAAACAAAACTTAAGTACAAAACCATTCCCTTAAACCCTCTAAACTTCTACCTCATTGGCATCAAGTGCCAAAATGGGTGAAAAATTTAGAAAGCCAATATAATGTGAGTTCCTCCCCAAGGTGTGCACTTCTCATAATTTGAGTGGAATCAAATGCACATATCAAATGACGAATACTTGAAGGAAGTCAAACTATATTGAGGATCAAAGATTGCACAATGATAACATGGTGAAGAAAACTTTAACAAATAAAGCAAGCAATCAAAGATCCAATTGGACAAACAAAGATATCATCATAAGAGATGTATAGTGCTCTAAATGAAACAAGAAAGCTCCCCAAGATTCGTGCATAAATTAGAATAGTTTGCATTTGAATACAATATGAATAAACATGGAATCCTCACTCCCTATATATCATTTAGAACACAAATAAGATAAAGAGGATAACTTTAGTCCAAAAACATTTATGAGATATGAGTGCATGAAGATAATATAAAATTAAGCCAAGAACTCATAAATAAAGTCCTTACCAACACCACTAAAACCAAAAGAATAAGAATATGGTCGGCAAAGAACAAGGATATCAAGGTGATGGATTAACGCTCTCATGTATATGTTATCACCAAGATTTAACCGAGTCAGAAGTGGGCCACGATTGAGATAGACTTGAAGATATACATGGAAGGAAGAACAAGAATTGGCCTTATACACGAAGTTGGGCTGGATTGCCCATGTATCTGTAATATAGTAGATCGCATCTTAGAAGTTAGAATTTTACCCGTGCACGGTTAGGTGCACGTCTGAATTAGAAAGTCCGCCGGACTATAAATATGTATCTAGGGTTTATGGAATAAACAACAACACAACGTTCACCCCAAAACAAACCAATCTCGGCGCATCGCCAACTCCTTCGTCTCGAGGGTTTCAATCAGGTAAGCGACATGCTGCCTAGATCGCATCTTGCGATCTAGGCAAGCATAAGCTCCACGTTGTTCATGCGTTGCCCGTCATCGAAGCGTCTTTGATGGCGGGCAACGTAGTTATCATAGATGTGTTAGGGTTAGCATAGTTCTTCGTATAACATGCTTACGTAGTGCAACCCTTGCATGTCTAGCCGCCCTCACACCTATCTCGAGTGTGGGGGCGGCACCCCGCTTGTTCATTATTTAGTAGATCTGATCCGTTACGATTGCTCCTTGCTCTGCAAGGATTAGTTTAATATCTGCAATAGTTAGGCCTTACAAAGGGGGGGAGGATCCAGCGGCACGTAGGGTGGCGTTCGCAAGTCCTAAACAGGATGTTCCGAGGATCAACGTCATGTTGGTTGTTTGGCCTTGTTTAGGATCGGCTTACGAGCACCGTGCGTGGCCGCGAGGCCCAACTCCGGAGTAGGATGATCCGATTATGCGGTGAAAACCCTAAAATCGTCGTAGATCTCATTAGCTTTATCTTGATCAAGCAGGATCACCAAGTATTCGTGCACCCCGTACGAATCATGGGTGGATCGGCTCTTTGAGCCGATTCACGAGATAACTCGAGAGCCGATCGAGGCTCGTATTTAATGTTTACGTGTATGCCATGCGAGAAACTAAGCGAGGCATCCCCATCACCTTCCCGACCGGGTATAGGTCAGGTGGCACGCCCTTGCACTTCGCATCGCCGCGTGTGACCGAGAAGAGCATTGCGGGCCGTCGCTCGGAGGGGTCTCAGCCAGCCGCAGCTCTAGGCTCTTCCCGGCTCTACCTGTGTTGACAGTTGCTGCCCGCCGGTGGGTTTTGGCAGTCAACAGTATATAAGTTTCTAAAGTGGACAAGATGATCCATAAAGAAACATGCACACACAAGAGGTTAATAAAATATATAATACATGATATCCAAGATGAAATCATAAAATATACCAAAGGATGTTTGCTTAAAAGCATATATAGCCTATGTCTCCAATTTTCACTTATGGTATATGAATGAACTTCAATAAAGAAAATCTCAAAAACATCACAACTACCAATAAGGAAAGTAAAGCTAGTTGGAATGTTTTGATAAAGGCAACAAGTATCACAAAATAGGGATTTATTTCGTAATTTCATCAATATTGCACATAAGAGTTCTTCGAGGAATTGATATGCAATAAATTGCTAGAAGGCACTTTTGGGATAGGTGAATCATAAACTTGATTTATATATATTCCCATTGTATGCATCTTCTCAAATTACTCAAATGTACAATAATAAGTTTTCTTTAAAAAGGATTTGTCAAGAACCACAATATTTTCGAAATAAAGAATGCCATGCCAAGATGCAACCTACAAGAGGTTGGATGCTATATGAGCATGCATGAATAAGATCCTTGTTATCGAGATAGCAATGGAATGATGTAGTAGATAAGAGTTCATCGATGATCCTAGCTTGGCTCCAATTCTCATATGGTGACAACACCTTCCTTATAGATGAGACAAGCTTCCATTGCATCTCCAATGTACCTAAAACAACATTCAAGTACATCTTGGTCCCCAAACTTATTGGGTGCAAAATGGTTAGACTAACCACAATACATAGGATACACTCCATATCAATATGTGCATATTCATAGATGAAGTTGGAATTTCGTGCATATCTTAGCCATTTAGGATTTGATGGAGTATACCCTATATAATGGAGTATACCCTATATAATGCTACAAATATAAACAAATTACATATAACCATGCAAAAAGACTTTAAAGATCCAAGAAAGATACACTTTGGACAAAACCAAATGAATTTAAGAAGGCATAAAGGTGTGACAAAAAAAATTTGTTGTCCAAATTATGTCAAAGACGAAAATCACAAAAGATTTGTTGAACAAAGTTCAACAAATGAACTAAGTAGAAATCATCGAGCTTAAGAGATGAATAAAGCCACACATGCTCAAAGATTTATCTCATTCAAGCAAATAAAACATGTAAGAAGGAATGAGATAACACACTCCCAAAAGAGCAAGGTTCCAACAAATAAACCAAACCCTCTACACTTTTCACAATGGCACAAAGTACCGAAAGGAAAAGGTTTGTCTTCCAAAAACAAACACTTGATAAGAATCAAGACATTTTATCAAAAGATTTTTCAAAGAGGCAAGGAAGACAAATGGGAGCTACAAAGATTTCTTGGAAATAGAATAAGGCAATACGAAGCAATCCAAGGTGAAGATGATCCATAAATTCAACCACATACAAGGTTATCAATTGTCAAAGATAATGAGAATATTGAAATTAACTTCCGGTGGTATATTTTAAGGATTCGAGATCAACTTCACAAGATGCATATGGTTAAAGATATGAATTAAGAACCATGCACAAATGGAGATTCTCAATATATCAAACCATGCAAAGCAATGACTATAATAACTTGGAGAAAATGATTCCCAAATAATATGTTTAAATATGTCTTTGAGAAAATCGCACCAAGAATCTCTTACTCAAACAAAAACCAAAAGATAACCAAAGGGAGCTTTTTATAAGTGTGATCTTGTTTGAGAAAACATGTCACCTAGGAATAAGATAACTAACAATATCAACTCTAAGTGGCAAATAGAATGAAAATCCAAGATGAAGATGATCCACAGATGTTACCACATACAAGGTTATTAATTGTCAAAGACAATGAGAATATTGGAATTAATTTCCGGTGATATATTGCCAAGGATAGAAGGATCAACTTCACAATAAAAGACATAGGATAAATATATATAGGATTAAGTACTATGCACGGATGAAGATTCTTGATAGCTTCAACTAGTCAAACAATCATGCACATCAATGATTAGAGTAACTTGAAGCAAACGGTGTCCCAAATAAGATATAGATATATATTTCAGCAAAACCGCACCAAGAATTTCTTACTCAAACAAGAACCCATAAGATGAGGAATAAAATCTTTTTAATAAAAGTGCATCTTGTTTGTGCAAACATGCCACCTAGGAACAAGATAATTAAGAGTATCAACTCTAAGTGGCATACCCTCATATGTTCACCTTTTCTAGGTTTGTGATATGTACAAAACATATTACTCCCCCATAATGTGATAAAACATTTCTTTTAATCAAGAGGCAATTAAAAATCGACTAGAGATGATTAATGGACATTTAGAATCTGAATTTCTCATGAGTATGACACACCACTTAGTGACTAGATAATCTTGCAATATCAATACTAAATGGTGGTACCCATGTACACATATTTTAAAGGAAGAGAGATGCACAAGGCATATTACTCCCCCAAAATGGGATGTTACATTAATCACTCAAAGAGAGCCAAATAAGATGTCATCAAGATGCATTAGGCTCAGAACAATACACAAATATATGATGAGTCAAACATACATACTTGAATATACAAGATAGGCAAGTAAGACACAACACATACAAACACATATTTGGTACAAAACCAAACATGCAAAGGGGCAAGTAACTTACAATAAATATGAAGAGTTGAAGTATAAGTTACCGCAAAGAGGAACATTGGATATAAGATATAGATGATAATCCATACGACTTGGCTTGGTCAAAATATTATATATGAAGATCCCTTAATTCTTCATGAAGTAGCCAAGTCTCCAATGCCCTCCACATACACCTATTGATCAAGTTTGAGCTTGTTGGTCCCCAACCAAGTTGGGTCCTAAGAGGTTAGTCACAATAGGCTTCACAACCCAAATGGTTCTTTTCTTGAAACCACTTTGAGTTCCAAAAAACTTGGCAAACACATTGTCATTCTTATCCTTCCGAAGAGAGTAATCATCATTAATAATGATAGGGTTGGATAAGGTACCGTTTAAGCATGAAGAGGCAAAGTGCCCCTTCTCACGACATAAGTAGCAAGTGTCCCCCTTTCTCTTCTTTATTGATTTATTTTCTTGGGGAAGTTTCTTGATTCTTCTTGAGAAGTGTCCTATCTTCAACTTGAGGTCGAGCTTGAGCTTGAGCTTGAGCTTGAGCTTGACCTTGTTGCTGTTTCCCAAGTTGCTTCTCACTCAAGTGCTTCTTCTTCTTTAATGGGCATGATCTAGCATGGTGCCCTTCAACCTTGCACTTGAAGCAAACTAACTTGGCCGGATCCTTGACTTTGTCTTGACCCTTCTTCTTGTTGCTCTTGATCTTGGACTTGTTCTTGTTATTGGAGTTGAATACAAGTCCACTCTTATAATAGGAGAATTGTTGCATACTCAACATCTTGCCAAGTGTGGATTTCCCTTCATGACACTTCTCCAAGTCTTTCTTCAAGGAAAGAACCTGGGCCTCGAGCACTTTGATTTCCTCTACATGGTTAGTGATGACCCACAAGTATAGGGGGTGTATCGTAGTATCTTCGATAAGTAAGAATGTCGATCCCAACGAGGAGCAGAAGGTGTTGACAAACAGTTTCGATGAAGGATTCACTGTAAATGCTCACAGACAAGTATTCAGGGGGTTTTGATGTAACAGATGAATAAAGTACGAGTAAGTAAAGTGCGAGAGTAATAATTGCAACGAGTGGCCCAATCCTTTTTAGCACAAAGGACAAGCCGGTTTGTTTACTTATAATAACCAAACGTTCTCGAGGACACACGGGATTTTAGTCTAGTGCTTTCGCTACATACGGCTAATTAATCTTCATTGTTTTGATAAGTGTTGTGTGGGTGAACCTATGCTAATGTACCGCCCTTCCTAGGACTAATACATACTTGTGATTATACCCCTTGCAAGCATCCGCAACTACAAGAAAGTAATTAAGATAAATCTAACCACAGCCTTAAACTCCGAGATCCTGCTATCCCTCCCGCATCGATATACCAACGGGGGCTCAGGTTTCTGTCACTCCGGCAACCCCGCAATTGGCAAACGAGTACAAGATGCATTCCCCTAGGCCCATAAAGGTGAAGTGTCGTGTAGTCGACGTTCACACGACACCACTAGAAGAATAACACCACAACTTAAATATCATAACATTGAATATTACTCAACCATACTTCACTACTAACATTTAGACTTCACCCATGTCCTCAAGAACTAAACGAGCTACTCACGAGACATCATATGGAACATGATCAGAGGTGATATGATGATGAATAACAATCTGAACATAAACCTTGGTTCAACGGTTTCACTCAATAGCATCAATAACAAGTAGAAATCAACACCGGGAGTTTCCCCTATCAAACAATCAAGATCAAACCCAAATTGTTACAAGCGGTGACGGCGTGCAGCGGTGGAGACGGCGGTGATGATGATGAAGATGATGATGATGGTGATGGAGATGATGTCCAGCTCGATGACGGTGACGATGGCGTCGATTTCCCCCTCCGGGAGGGAATTTCCCCGGCGGATCTCAGCATGCCGCAGAGGTGGCTGTGGCTCTTCGCGATGTACCCCTGGAGCTTAGGTTTTCGGGACGAAGGCGTACGCGAAGAAAAGGAGGCGAGAGGGGCTGTGGGCCCCCTCCTCACAAGGCGGCGCGGCCAGGCCTTGGGCCGCGCCGGCCTATGGGGTGGGCCCACCTCGGGTCCCCTCGGCTCCCCCTTCTGGCTCCCTTCGTCCTCTGGAAAAATAGGATTTTTCATATAATTTCCGTCAACTGTTGATCTTCCGAAATATTGCATCCTGACGGCGCTTTTTCCAGCAGAATCCTGACTCCGGTGCGCGATCCTCCAATAATCATGAAACATGCAAAATAGATGAAATAACATAAGTATTATCTCCAAATATGAAATATATCAATGAATAACAGCAAATTATGATATAAAATAGTGATACAAATTGGACGTATCAGTTAGTAGAAATACAAGTACTAGAGGAAGTAGAAGATTTATTGTTAGAGCAACAAGGCAAAGAAACTAATCCAACACAAGATGTATCAATAGTTTGGAAAGATGGATTACTAGGACTAGCACAAGGCAATATAGCATTTTGAGTAGA
>NC_061511.1:236401153-236420015 GCF_022539505.1 Lolium rigidum | reverse complement strand
ATATCTACCTCATAATAGATTGGCAATTGTCCTAGGACAAGAGGTATTAGGAATATTTCCCGGTGGTAGTTTGTAAATAAACGTAAGATCATATTTACAATAAATAAAACATATGGTAAAGATAAGAGTTAACCATCATGCAAAGAGAGTTTCTTGATAGTTTCAATTAGTCATACCAACATGCAAAGCAATTAATAGCATTCATACCAACATATGCAAAGCAATTAATAGAATGACTTGAAGCACATGGTTTCCCAAAATGATATTGAGGAACACATTGTGAAAAACCATGCCAAGAAAAGTTTCACAAATAAGATCCACAAATATATTAGCAATGAAGCCGTTTAAGAAAATTGGAACTTGTTTGAGCAAACATGCCATATAGGAGAGAGATAATTTACAATATCAATTCTATGTGACACAACCTCAAATGTTCATATTTTCTAGGCTTGTAATATGCACAAAGCTTATTACTCCCCCATAATGTGATAAGAAATTTATTTTCACAAGAGGCAAATAAGATCCAACTAGAGATATTAAGACATTAAAATTTATATTTCTCATGAAGATGACATACCACATAGAGACTAGATAATCTTGCAATATCAATTCTAAGTGATATTCCTCATGTACACACATTGTTAGGATTGTGAAATTACCAAATGCATATCATTCCCCCAAAATGTGATAGTCCATTAATCTCTCATAAGAGCCATATAAGTTACAAAAAGATGCAAAGAGGCTCCAACACAAACACAAATACATGGTGTGCAACCCAACATACACAGATTTGATTTCTCAAGAAAAGCAAGTAGGAAGCACAACATATATAAACATATATGTTAGGAACAGAACTAACACATGCAAAGGGGCGAGTAACTTTCAATATAAATGAGTTGAGCACATGTTACCGCAAGAAGGAACATTGGATATATGATAGAAGCAAGATAACCAAAAGACTTGGCTTGATATAATATACATGATGAAGATCCCTTAATTCTTCATGATGTAGTCAAGTCTGCAATGCCCTCCAACAAGCACCTATTGATCAAGTTTTGGATTGTTGGTCCCCAACTAAGTTGGGTCCTAAGAGGTTAGTCACAATAGGCTTGGCAACCCAAATGGTTCTTTTCTTGACACCACTTCGAGCACCAACATATTTGGCAAACGCATTGCCACCCTCATCCTTACGAAGAGAATAAACATCATCAATGGTGATAGAGTTGGATGAGGTACCAATAGTGCAAAAGGAGGAGATGTGGCCCTTCTCACGGCATATGTAGCAAGTTCTTTTCTTCTCCTTCCTCTCACTAGATTTCTCTACAATGGGAGCATTGGCTTGATTCTTCTTGGGAAGTGGTCTTTCTTCAACTTGAGGTTGAATATGAGTTTGAGCTTGAGGCCGCTTCCCTTTTTGCTTCTTATTCATAGGGCAAGATCTAACATGGTGCCCTTCAATATTGCACTTGAAGCAAACAATCTTGACCGGGTCTTTGACTTGTACTTGGCCCTTCTTATTCTTGTTGTTCTTGGACTTGTTCTTGTTGTTGGATTTGAATCCAAGTCCAGTCTTGTCACTGAGGGATTGTTGCAGACACAACATCGTGTCAAGTTTGCATTTCCCTTCATGAATTTTTACCAAGTCGTTCTTCAAACAAATGATTTGGGCCTTGAGCTCTTTGATTTCCTCTACATGATTAGTAACAACACAAGTTCTAGAGGAAGTAGAACCTTCATTATTAGAGCAACAAGGAAAGGAAGATAATTCATCACAAGATTTAGCAATATTATGAGTGGATGAATTACTAGGACTAGCACATGGCAATATAGCATTCTGAGTACTAGTGCTAGTATCCACATGAGGCTCACAAGGTGTTCCCTTTGATATGATAGCCTCATGAGCTAACTTTAACCTATCATGGGAGGCTAGAAGATCCTCATGGGAGCTAGAAAGCTTTCCATGATTTTCTTCCAATTTCCCATAATTGCTAGTTAGCAATTCAAGTTGAGCCCTTAGCTCAACATTCTCCTTCAAGATAGATGCTTCACAAGAAGTAGAGTTAGTAGCACAAGCATCATCACAAGAAATATCAAGAAGAGAGGATAACATAGCATGCTCTTTTAAATATGAAGCTTATAGTTGCTCATGTGACTTGGTGAGGATAGAGTGTTCACTCTCCAAGGCCTTGTGGGCCTTGACTAGATCATCTAGATCCTTAACAAGTTTATCATGACCAAGACCAACTTTGGACTTTTCATTTTTAAGCATTTTTAATTGAGCTTTAGCATGGTCTCTTTCCTTAGTGAGTTTAGAAAATATTTCATTTTGAGACACCTCAAGGGTTTCAAGTTTCTCCTCAAGAGAGGCTATGGTCTCTTGTTCTTCTTCAAGATCATTCTTTAGGGATGGTACATCATTGGCATACTCTCGTTCAAGAGCACCTATTTTATCAATGGTGTTCTCATGCATCCAAATAAGTTTTTGGATCTCAATAGCGGTAGTCAAGATTTCAAAGAAGTGAGAGCTAGCAATTTTATCTTTGCAAAGAACCTTGAATACATTCTTACCCTTATCGCGTAGAGAGACAACTCAATCATCTTCTTCATACTCATCCTCATCCATATCACCACGAGAAATATTAGGTTCCATGGTGGGAGATACCGTGGAACCCTTGGCCATAAGGCATATATGAGAACCGTGAGATAAAGATGAGGACTTACTTGAGGCACCTTTCAAGATCTTGTCTTGACCAATAGAATACTTGGTTTCCTCTACATTGTTAGTCACACAACAACTAGAGGAAATCGAAGCATTTTTATCATGGCCACAAGACAAAGTAAGCATATCATCATGAGATTTATTAAAGCAACTTACACATGATATGCAAGGACTATCAACACAAGAATGTAGATGATATATAGTTCTAGATGTGTTTACGTCCAAAGATGAAGCATTGCAATGAGATAGAGATGAAGAATCATCAATAGTAAGCTCAATATGAACATTGCAATTTCCATCACCACTCACCATATCATTACCTTGTGTCTTGCAACACATTTGTGAAGTGGATGAAGATGAGAACTCATCACGGCCAGAAGTGGAAGTAATACAATCATCCTCAATAATATTGGACAAATCATATTTATCTTGAAGCTTTGTCCATAATTCATGAGCGCTCCCAAAAGGCATGATTGATGAAGTAACTACATTCCTCACAACAATGGAAAACACATTAGAAGCAAGAGCATCGAGGCAAGAGTTTTTCTTCTCCTTATAAGATAAATTTTGCGGATCCTTTGGAGAAGAAAAACCCATGTCGAATTCGCTCCATGTCCGGGGAAATACCCCGCAAAATATTAAGCACATAAATTTTCCATAGATCATAATTTGTGCCATCAAATATAAACAAGTCATTGTGCGCTAAACCTCTAACCGACATCTTTACTCTCAAGGAGGTGAAGCCTACGAATCAGAGACCTTGCTTTGATACCAATTGAAAGGACACGGATGTAGCCTAGATGGGGTGAATAGGCGGTTTAAAATTTTACGAGATGGGCTTAACAAATTCGGAATAAAACTGGAGTTTACTTTGTCAAGCCCAAAGCCTATATATTATGGTTCACCTATGTGCAGCAACAACTTATGCTAAGCAATACAAGCAACTATGTGATAGCAAGATATATAAATTCAAGCACGATGGCTATCACAAAGTAAAGTGCATAAGTAAAGAGCTCGGGTATAGAGATAACCGAGGCACGCGAGAGACGATGATTTATCCCGAAGTTCACACTCTTGCGAGTGCTAATCTCCGTTGGAGAGGTGCGGTGGCTTAGTGCTCCCGAACGCCACAAATGGCCTCACCTTGAGGTGTGGTTGCTCGATGCACACCAACGCCACAAAGGCCTCACCCCAAGATGCGGTAGTCACACCACACAGCGAGCGCCACGAAGGCGCCTCACCTTATTCTCCGGTGACCCTCGCCACAAAGGCCTAGGTCACGGTTCCACTAAGGGATTTCCATCGAGGCGGAAACCGGGCCTTACACAAAGCTTGGGGGACGCATCTACAACTTAATTAGAGGCTCCCAAGAAATCGCCACAAAGGCCTCAAATCCGTCTAGGGTTCCAAGAACTCAAGAGTAACAACTTTCTTGCTTTCACTTCCACGAATCACCGTGGAGAACTCAAACCGATGCACCAAATGCAATGGCAGGAACACCACAAAGATGCTCAAGTACTTCTCACTCAAACTCTAACAAAGATATAAAAGCTATTGGGGGAATAAGAGATGAAGAACAAATAGGAGGAGAAACACCAAATTTCTCCAAGATCTAGATCTAGTGGATTCCCCTCACAAAGAGAGGGATTTGATTGGTGAAGATGTAGATCTAGATCTCCTATATCTTTCTCTCAAATATATGCAAGATTCATGGGAGGGAGAGGGAAATAGCAAGCTCAAAGAAGGTCAACAATGGGGGCAAAAACGAGCTCTAATGGATGAGAAACATTGGGTAATAATACCCCCTTAAATAGGGCAAGAGAAATCTGCCCTATTATGCATAAAACTCGTCAAAACCGGAACTTCCGGTCATTTGGGGCGGTACTTCTGCCCCCCGGTAGTACCGGCCAACTTCCGGGTGAAGTAGGGCGCCCCCGGGATGCCCCCGGTATGATTTCTGCATGCAGAATCTGCATTTCCGGAAGTTCACCGGAAGTAGGGCGGAAGTACCGGCCACCGGAACTTCCGGCCAAAAAACTGCTTCACGGAAATTTGAAGAACTTTTGCATCCGGACTCCGATTTTGATGATCTTGGGCTCGTTTTGAAGCTAGTAACAATCTCTACAAGATCATGCAGGGAACCATAATATTCCAGTAAGGTAGGATATAAATAAAATTATGAAAGGTTTGACCTATCTAAAAAACACATACCGGTAAAACCAACAATCTCGAAAATGCAACAAGTTGTCCGTGCAAAAACCATTCCTGATGAACTAGAGCTTGTCATGAGAATAAGCACAAGCTGTAAAACATGACATGGATAAGATTCAAATAACAACCAATAAAGATGATGCAAGGATGCAAGGGTTTGAGCTCTCCGAAGGATACGATCGAGTTACTCACTCGAGAGCCCTCTTGATTTTACGTCAACTCAACTATAAAGGGTCTCCAACTACACCATGATACCGGTAAGAAAGGAACCCTATCAAGATAAAACCTTAACCTTGTGCGTTCCTCTTGAGCTGGATGATGACGATCTTGACCGCAACAAGATGGAACGCCTTTCTTGATTGTGCTTGCTTGACGAAGTCTTGTGGATTGCTCCCCCATATTCCACCATGGGAGAGCTTCTTCTTTGGTGCATATCTACATATCCATGATCACCATATGGATGGAAAGCTTCAAGCATATGATCTCTTTGAGTTGGATCATCTTGAACTTGCACTTCATTTCTTCATTATTCATCGTTGATGTATTGAAGTTAAACTTGAGGGATCACTTCATCTTCATCTTCAAGACATACTTGACACTTGATCTTCTTTATTTGCTTCTTATTGCAATCTTGAAGCCAACATATGGTTCAAGCATTGCCTATGGAAAAGTCCTACAAATATAACTCAATGCAAACATTAGTCCATATGGATTGTCATTAATTACCAAAACCACACATGGGGGCTCCATGCACTTTCAAGTATGGATGCCATGATGATAAAAGATATACCTTAAGTATCGGCATCAAGATCATCGATTTGAAGTCATATATGTGATATGATCAAGAAGAAGAAATGTAGATGGAGTTCTTACGTGGAACTCAATATTAGCCATGCTATAGCTTATGTGATAAGCAATGAATGATCAATATCTTGAGTGCTTGTTTCCAAGTGAAGAATTCGAGATATGGCTCTAAGTCGGTGTCATGATAGTCTAATAAGTTGAGCTATGGTTGAATAAGATTTATATCATGCAAATAAATGAAGAGTTTTTATACACCTCAAGATAGTATGATAGAGCATGAGAAGATACAAGGTTGACCAATACAAAGAGCGAAGAATAGATTCAAGTTTGGTCAACACATGAAGCATGAAGAATGTGCCACGTGAAGTCATGTGGTATGGTAAGCCTTGTCAATTATGCTTCATTAACTAACCCATCATATATGTGCCCTTGTGTTGTCTATGTGGGTTAAGTATCTTTCCATGGGCATGCATCAAAAGTGAGATCTCATATATCCCATGAGAGGATGACATCAAGTGGTGATCGTCATCAAGCTTGAGTTGCGCAAGTTCAAGTTGAGCATCTCAAGAGTATCTTATGCTTGAACCTTGCCGTCCATTTGGTGATAATGGAAATGTGAATATGTGCAACAATGGAGCTATCCCATCATGGTGTATGGGGGAGCATTTGAGAGTCTACACGAAGCAACAATGATCAAGTAAGGCATTCCGGCTTAAGTGGAACTTGAAGAGTTATCATAAAGATCAAAAGGGATGCACAAGGCAAAGGTATGGCCTTGCTATGTTTTCCTTTGACCGGTCTCAAGGTGGTTTTTGAGAGACCGGGTTATAGGATAGATAGCCGCACTATCAAGAGGGGCTTTCGGTTGGGTAACTTGATCACATCGTCTTAGGGAGCTCAATCCTTTGCATGATTTGCATTCCATAAATCATGTTGCTTCTTAGTTTTCTCTATGTGAGGTTCTTGAGATTATTGCTAGATTTAGAACAAGCCCAAGTTCATCGAAAACGGAATTTGTATGCATCTTCTATTGCGCTTTCATGTTTGGAGGTTTTACCGGTTTGATGTTTTATAGATAGGCCAAACCTTTTATATTATATTTCTTACTCTTTGGTTGGACTATGATGTTTATATGCATAATTTTGTAGAGCTCGTTGTCGTGATTCCAACGAGCCCAAGATCATCGAAATCGTAGTCCGGATGCAAAAGTAATAGTGTTTTCGGTGTGTGGCTCGGCAGGCCGAGTGTTGCTGCCGGGCAGCTCGGTACCTGGCCCAGCATGCCGAGTGCTGCTACTGGGTAGGTCGGCAGCCAGCTTAGCAGGGCCGGGTCCAATGCCGGGTTGGCTCGTTTTTGGCCCAAACGGTCATATTTGTTAGGGGCTATAAAGGGGGCTTCTTCCCCAGTGTTCTTAAGGTTCTTAGACACGTTTTTGACCACCATTGTTGAACCTCTTGAGCTTGCTTCATCTTCCTTCCCTCCTATGATTCTTGCATATTCTTGAAGGATTTGAAAGAGGAGATCTAGATCTACAACATCATCCAATCCATTCCTCCTCTAAGTGAGGGGATCTCTTGGGATCTAGATCTTGGAGTCATTTGTTGATTTTCTCCTTGATTCTTCCTCTCTAATCTCATCCTAGCATTTGTTGCTTTGGTGGGATTTGAATGTGAAGGATTCGAACACCTCTAGTGTTCTTGCTTTGCATTATTGCATAGTGTTGAGATCTCCACCATGATTAGTTCGAGTGAGAGACAGTGAACTTGTTACTCTTGGAGGGTGAGCTCCTAGTTGGCTTGGTTGGTGTCCCGGTGACCTCTTCGTGAAAGATTGTGAAGGGGCACGGGCTTCTCCATCGTTGAGCCTGTGAAGTGGTTGTGGAGCTTGCCATCTCCGGAGTGGAGGAAAAGCTAGCCATTAGGAAAGGGCTATTCCTTCGTGGGATAGGCTCGGACAATAGGATGAGCCTTCGTGGCGTTGGGAAATTCTTCGTGGGATCCCCACCCCTCCAAACGTGATGTACCTTCTTGCAAAGGAAGGGAACACAAGAATATATCTTTGTCTCTGCATGCCTCGGTTATTTCTATACCCGAGTTTACTTTCCTTGTGATAGCCATCATGCTTGAAGTACATATATCTTTCTATCACTTGTGCTACATATATCTTGTGCCTATCTTGCTTAGCTCTAGTTGTTGTTGTTGCAGTTAGGTGAGCCTAGCATATTTAGGATTTGTGCTTGTAAAATAAATGTTAGTTTAGTTCCGCATTCTTACAAGCCAAATCTGTAAGAGTTTTTAAAACGCCTATTCAACCCCTCCCCTCTAGGCGACATCTCGTCGTTTCAATTGGTATCAGAGCAAGGTCTCTCCTTGTTTAAGGCTTCACCGTCTTGAGAGTAAAGATGTCGGCTGGAAATATAGTGCACAATGACACAATTATATTTGATGGCACAAATTATGTTTTGTGGAGAAATTACTTACTTTGTAATCTTCGGACCTTGTGTCCAAATATAGAGCGATTTCTACATGTAGGTTTTTCTCCTCCGATGGATCCTCAAAATCTATCTTTAGAGGATGATAAAAATTTACATCTTTAAGCTCAAGTATCTAATGAGCATTTATCCTCCTTGAGACCAGATTTTCGTAGGTTCTTAATATATATAAAGCAAAAGTCCTCTCATGAGATGTGGATCAAGCTTAAGGAAATATTTGGTGTTTCCACTTCTCATATGGTCGGTGGTGTCTCCGAGGAGCTCTCTTCCCCTTCACATCATGAAGAGCTCCAAGTTGCTTCCACCTCCGGCCGTGATGAGTTATCATCTTCTTCCACTTCACCAACGTGTTGCAAGACACAAGGTAATGATATGGTGAGTGGTGAGGGAAATTGAAGTGTTGATATTATGCTCAATAGTGATGACTCTTCATCTCTATCCCATTGCAATGTTTCCTCTTTGGACTTAAACACATCTAGCACTGAAAATAATCTACATGCTTGTGTTGATAGTCCTTGCATATCATGTACTCCCTCCGTCCCGGGGAAGTGTCGCACCGTCATTTTTGCAGAAAGGGCCTTCATGTTTCTCCGACCAAGCCCATAGTCCTTATCGTCTTCTCTGCATCGTATCTTTGGTCAACGGCCGCTCCGCCGCTCCCCCTCACTCTGGCCACCACGGCTCGGCCGCGCCTTACTAATCCCACACGCCTCCTCCCGGTCCATCCCCCTTCCCCCCGCCTCCCCCCGAATTTCCCCGCCCCTCCTCCCAGTCCTCTCTCCCGCGCCTCCATCCACTCTCCTACCTAAATGTCTACTCTTTTCTCCCGTGATTCGGACGGCTCAGCGTACTCCGGCGATTCAGCCGCAGAAGATTGGATCCTCAGCCAAGGATTCGATTCAGAGCAGCAGGGCTCGATCTGGAGGGCATGGAGACGAGGGAGGCGATGAGGTGGTGCTACGGCCCATGGTGTTGTGTGCGACAAGGTGGACGAAGCTTCCACCTTTTTCCTCCATGTCGGGCGGCGGCGCGGCAGTGGGTGGTGGTGAGGCAGCTCGGGGACCGGCCGACACTCTTCCTCGTCGTTCCCCATATCATGCCGACTTTGAGGGCGACCACAACCACGACGTGCAGGATAGAGGACGCCGACTCCACCAACTGCCTCTTCCTCTCCTTCCGCCGCCTTCCTCCCCCGGCCGCACCCTGGCCCCAACCCGGTAAGCTTGTTCACCCACCATTCTCCCACCACTGCCACACCCTGAACTGAATTGTTGTGACTGAAGTAGCTTCTTCAGATGTATATTTCGATTCACAATCTATTTCACATAGAGTTTGGAGTAAATAACATGCAATCGAGGTGAGAATGAATGAAGAATTGCTTATCTTCCACTACTACTGGAGGACACAACTTCTCTCTCCGAATGTGATTTGATACATTGGGATACTAATTTGAGCTCTGTTTGCAACATGTTTTTAACCTTTGCAAAATGTTTCATTTAGAGCTGTTTAAATTTTCAGTAGCCCGCTATTTTCATTTTGCACACTTCGAAGGAGCTTTGTTGTATGATTCTAAGAGATTGACCAATATAACTGATAAATTTAGAGCCGTTATGCACAAATTGTACATTGTTCAGTACTAGTAGGATTTTGCAAACTAATGGCAGCACCAGCAGCATTATTCAGTAAAGGTTCAGACGTTGTGGTACTAGAGGTGTTTAAATCAGTTGCTTCTTTGAGTGTTACAATTAATTATCCGAAGCTTGGGATCTTCAGCGTTTCGTCATTCTCAAGTTTTTCAGTCAGTAATCTTTTTCTCTACTTCTCAGTGTCAGTCTCCTATTTGCTCAGTTTGATTTTCTTCAATTATATTTGTTTCAGTTACTTAGTTGTTATCTTCAGTTAAAAAAATGTGATCCTTCCAAAGATACTCATATAGTTCTGCATTTTTGGTCTTGATTCATCAAGGAAACGGAAACCAGCACCATCACAGTACATTGCCAATTATTTGTCCCTCCCAGTGGTGTTACTATTTCCATTCAAATAGACATGTCAGCTCATTATTTCTTTCTTTAACATAAGATGCATGCATTGCAGCACGAACCTGGCCACAATCTGTTGTGTCTGCGGTGTCAGTGCGACGAGCGCACCGAGCTAGTGATGTTGCTGTGGTTGCAGACGACGACAGTGATCTGCGGAGCTGTAGCTGGAGTTCAAGATGACGAGCACAGCAAGCTGTTGTGTATGTTGCGTTGGCGGCGATGAGCACAGTGAGCTGTTGATGCTGATACGGCTGTAAATGACAAGCTTCGTGTCGGCACCTAGCCGAGGAGCTGAAACTGAAGGTCAGCTGACGAGCATGGCAAGACGCTGTGTCCGAGGCATTAACGGCGACGAGCACAACGAGCTGGTGAAGCTGATGCGGCTGCAGATGATGATGACGAATTAGGAGAACTCTGATAAGTTTCTAAAATTCTTCTTCAGGTATGTTGCTATTTTGCTGCTACGGTTGCCGTGTCCGTGGGGAACTTTCCGAGGCAGTGACAGAGGCCGATGGCGAAGTAGCTTAAATTTCTTCTTCGTCCTTGTCTTGAACTTGCCCAAGTGGAGGAGCCCAGGCGGACGAGTTCATATAGGCAGCTGAGGAGAACGAGCTCGCAGACGCAGCCAAGCAGACAAGCTCACAGATGCGTGCATGCGGAAGAAGTCGCAGACGAAGCCGGAGGAGGGCCCAAAGCTGAGTCGGGCGGAGGAGCCGGCGGCGGGCAGGCTGTTGGGCGGGTGCTCCTCTGCTCCCGACCGGCCGGGGGATCCCAAGCGGCAGAGGGCACCTTCCCTCCGCGAGGGATCATACGGCGGCGGAGCTGCGGACGGCGGCGAGGGACGGCGGGGGAGGACGGACGCACGGGAGAAAGAACTTGATTTCAATTTCAGATTTGAAGGACCAAAACAGAGAAGAATATAATTTCTAGGGGGTTTTATGTAAATATTAATCCCATGATGATATGCTTGCGTCGTCTTCTTGCCATGAACAAAATGCTTCTATTTCCTCTAGTTGTTTATTATCTAACAATTCAAAGGAAATTGAACAATCTATGAGGCATGAGACTCTCATGAATGGAAATTCCAAAACATCTTCATCGTCATTCTCCGGTATGCACATGTGCCTTATGGCAAAGGGACCAAAGGTAAATCCTACCTTGAATCCAAACATATTTTCTAATAATGAGAGTGATGATGATGAACAAGATGAAGATGCTATACTCAAAGGCCATTACAATGTTAGATGCACCCTTCATGGTGATTCCATCTTGATGGACTCCCTCAATGAAAGGGATGAGTCCATTGAGGAGTTGAAATCTCATATTGAAAATGAGAAACGAAGATTCAATTTCCTAAGACAAGAGCTGAAAAATGAAAGGTTCATAACTCATGGTCTTACGCAAGAAATGGAATCTTATGTGCTTGAAAAAGAAAAATCTATTAATGATGCTTGTGCTACTAACTCTACTTCTTGTGAAGCATCTATCTTAAAGGAGAATGTTGAGCTAAGGCCGGGCTCAACTTGATTTGCTAACTAGCAATTATAGGGAATTGGAAGAAAGTCATAAAAAGCTCTTGGTCTCTCATGATGATCTCCTAATCTCGTATGATGGGTTAAAGTTAGCTCATGAGGCTAGTGTCACTAAGGTAACATCTTGTGAGCCTCATGTGGAAATTAGCACAACCTTGATGGCGTGTATTTCACACGTTCGTTGGGCAACCCCAAGAGGAAGGTATGATGCGCACAGCAGCAAGTTTTCCCTCAGAAAGAAACCAAGGTTTATCGAACCAGGAGGAGCCAAGAAGCACGTTGAAGGTTGATGGCGGCGGGATGTAGTGCGGCGCAACACCGGAGATTCCGGCGCCAACGTGGAACCCGCACAACACAACCAAGCTACTTTGCCCCAACGAAACGAGTGAGGTTGTCAATCTCACCGGCTTGCTGTAACAAAGGATTAACCGTATTGTGTGGAAGATGATTGTTTGCGAGAGAAAACAGTAAAAACAAGTATTGCGAGTAGATTGTATTTCGGTAAAGAGAATTGGACCGGGGTCCACAGTTCACTAGAGGTGTCTCTCCCATAAGACGAACGAGCATGTTGGGTGAACAAATTACAGTTGGGCAATTGACAAATAAAGAGAGCATGACAATGCACATACATATCATGATGAGTATAGTGAGATTTAATTGGGCATTACGACAAAGTACATAGACCGCCATCCAACCGCATCTATGCCTAAAAAGTCCACCTTCAGAGTTATCATCCGAACCCCTCCAGTATTAAGTTGCAAAGCAACAGACAATTGCATTAAGTATGGTGCGTAATGTAATCAACAACTACATCCTTAGACATAGCATCAATGTTTTATCCCTAGTGGCAACAGCACAACACAACCTTAGAACTTTCATCCACTGTCCCGGTGTCAATGCGAGCATGAACCCACTATCGAGCATAAGTACTCCCTCTTGGAGTTAAAAGTAAAAACTTGGCCGGAGCCTCTACTAGAAACGGAGAGCATGCAAGATCATAAACAACACATAAGCATAACTTTGATAATCAACATAACAAGTATTCTCTATTCATCGGATCCCAACAAACGCAACATATAGAATTACGGATAGATGATCTTGATCATGATAGGCAGCTCACAAGATCCGACAATGATAGCACAATGGGGAGAAGACAACCATCTAGCTACTGCTATGGACCCATAGTCCAGGGGTAGACTACTCACTCATCACTCCGGAGGCGACCATGGCGGTGTAGAGTCCTCCGGGAGATGATTCCCCTCTCCGGCAGGGTGCGGGAGGCGATCTCCGAGGATCCCCCGAGATGGGATCGGCGGCGACGGCGTCTCGGTAATGTTTTCCGTATCGTGGCTCTCGGTATCGGGGGTTTCGTCACGGAGGCTTTAAGTAGGCGGAAGGGCAAGTCGAGAGGCGGCACGGGGGCCCCACACCACGGGGCCGCGCGGCCAAGGGGGGCCGCGCCGCCCTAGGGTTTGGCTCCCCGTGGCCCCTCTTCGTCTCTCCTTCGGACTTCCGGAAGCTTCGTGAGAAAATAGGCCTCTGGGCTTTTATTTCGTCCAATTCCGAGAATATTTCTTTACTAGGATTTCTGAAACCAAAAACAGCGAGAAAACAGAATCGGCACTTCGGCATCTTGTTAATAGGTTAGTTCCGAAAATGCACGAATATGACATAAAGTGTGCATAAAACATGTAGATAACATCAATAATGTGGCATGGAACACAAGAAATTATCGATACGTTGGAGACGTATCAGCATCCCCAAGCTTAGTTCTGCTCGTCCCGAGCGGGTAAAACGATAACAAAGATAATTTCTGGAGTGACATGCCATCATAAACTTGATCATACTATTTGTAAAGCATATGTAGTGAATGCAGCGATCAAAACAATGTGTATGACATGAGTAAACAAGTGAATCATAAAGCAAAGACTTTTCATGAATAGCACTTCAAGACAAGCATCAATAAGTCTTGCATAAGAGTTAACTCATAAAGCAATAATTCAAAGTAAAGGTATTGAAGCAACACAAAAGAAGATTAAGTTTCAGCGGTTGCTTTCAACTTGTAACATGTATATCTCATGGATATTGTCAACATAGAGTAATATAATAAGTGCAATAAGCAAGTATGTAGGAATCAATGCACAGTTCACACAATTGTTTGCTTCTTTGAGGTGGAGAGAAATAGGTGAACTGACTCAACATTGAAAGTAAAAGAATGGTCCTCATAGAGGAAAAGCATCGATTGCTATATTTGTGCTAGAGCTTTGATTTTGAAAACATGAAACAATTTTGTCAACGGTAGTAATAAAGCATATGCATCATGTAAATTATATCTTATAAGTTGCAAGCCTCATGCATAGTGTACTAATAGTGCTCGCACCTTGTCCTAATTAGCTTGGACTACCCGGATTATCACCGCAATACATATGCTTTAACCAAGTTTCACAAAGGGGTACCTCTATGCCGCCTTGTACAAAGGTCTAAGGAGAAAGCTCGCATTTGGATTTCTCGCTTTTGATTATTCTCAACTTAGACATCCATACCGGGACAACATAGACAACGGATAATGGACTCCTCTTTTAATGCTTTAAGCATTTGACAACAATTAATTCTTTTCTCATTAGAGATTTGAGGATATTTGTCCAAAACTGAAACTTCCACCATGAATCATGGCTTTAGTTAGCGGCCCAATGTTCTTCTCTCACAATATGCATGCTTAAACCATTCAACTCAGTGTAGATCGCCCTTACTTCAGACAAGACGAACATGCATAGCAACTCACATGAAATTCAACAATGAGTTGATGGCGTTCCCCAGTAAACATGGTTATCGCACAACAAGCAACTTAATAAGAGATAAAGTGCATAATTACATATTTAATACCACAATAGTTTTTAAGCTATTTGTCCCATGAGCTATATATTGCAAAGGTGAATGATGGAATTTTAAAGGTAGCACTCAAGCAATTTACTTTGGAATGGCGGGAAAATACCATGTAGTAGGTAGGTATGGTGGACACAAATGGCATATTGGTTGGCTCAAGTATTTTGGATGCATGAGAAGTATTCCCTCTCGATACAAGGTTTAGGCTAGCAAGGCTTATTTGAAACAAACACAAGGATGAACGGTACAGCAAAACTCACATAAAAGACATATTGTAAACATTATAAGACTCTACACCGTCTTCCTTGTTGTTCAAACTCAATACTAGAAATTATCTAGACCTTAGAGAAACCAAATATGCAAACCAAATTTTAGCATGCTCTATGTATTTCTTCATTAATGGGTGCAAAGCATATGATGCAAGAGCTTAAACATGAGCACAACAATTGCCAAGTATCACATTACCCAAAACATTTATAGCAATTACTACATGTATCATTTTCCAACTCCAACCATATAACAATTTAACGAAGGAGAAACTTCGCCATGAATACTATGAGTAGAAACCAAGGACATATTTGTCCATATGCTACAGCGGAGCGTGTATCTCTCCCATGAAGTGAATGCTAGGATCCATTTTATTCAAATAAAACAAAAAAACAAAAACAAACCGACGCTCCAAGAAAAAGCACATAAGATGTGGCCGAATAAAAATATAGTTTCAGGGGAGGAACCTGATAATTTGTCGATGAAGAAGGGGATGCCTTGGGCATCCCCAAGCTTAGACGCTTGAGTCTTCTTGATATATGCAGGGGTGAACCAGCGGGTGCATCCCCAAGCTTAGAGCTTTCACTCTTCTTGATCATGTTGCATCATACTCCTCTCTTGACCCTTGAAAACTTCCTCCACACCAAACTCGAAACAACTCATTAGAGGGTTAGTGCACAATATAAATTGACATATTCAGAGGTGACACAATCATTCTTAACACTTCTGGACATTGCATAATGCTACTGGACATTAGTGGATCAAAGAAATTCATCCAACATAGCGAAAGAGGCAATGCGAAATAAAAGGCAGAATCTGTCAAAACAGAACAGTTCGTATTGACGAATTTTAAAATGGCACCAGACTTGCTCAAATGAAAATGCTCAAATTGAATGAAAGTTGCGTACATATCTGAGGATCATGCACGTAAATTGGCATAATTTTCTGAGCTTCCTGCAGGGCAGTGGGCTCAGATTCGTGACAGCAAAGAAATCTGGAACTGCGCAGTAATCCAAATCTAGTACTTACTTTTCTATCAACGGCTTAACTTGGCACAACAAAACTCAAAACTAAGATAAGGAGAGGTTGCTACAGTAGTAAACAACTTCCAAGACACAAATATAAAACAAAGTACTGTAGCAAAATAACACATGGGTTATCTCCCAAGAAGTTCTTTTCTTTATAGCCATTAAGATGGGCTCAGCAGTTTTAATGATGCACTCGCAAGAAATAGTATTTGAAGCAAAAGAGAGCATCAAGAGGCAAATTCAAAACACATTTAAGTCTAACATGCTTCCTATGCATAGGAATCTTGTAAATAAACAAGTTCATGAAGAGCAAAGTAACAAGCATAGGAAGATAAAACAAGTGTAGCATCAAAAATTTCAGCACATAGAGAGGTGTTTTAGTAACATGAAAATTTCTACAACCATATTTTCCTCTCTCATAATAACTTTCAGTAGCAACATGAGCAAACTCAACAATATAACTATCACATAAAGCATTCTTATCATGAGTCTCATGCATAAAATTATTACTCTCCACATAAGCATAATCAATTTTATTAGTTGTAGTGGGAGCAAATTCAACAAAGTAGCTATCATTATTATTCTCATCATCAAATATAGGAGGTGAAGAATCATCAAAGTAAATTTTCTCCTCAATGCTTGGGGGACTAAAAGTATCATGCTCATCAAAGCCAGCTTCCCCAAGCTTAGAACTTTCTATATCATTAGCAACAATGGTATTCAAAGTGTTCATGCTAATATGTTCCATGGGTTTTTTAATTTTGGCATCAAACCATCCATGTCTTAAATCAGGAAATAGAATAAGAAGCTCATTGTTGTCCATTATGCCAAACTAGTGTAATCACACAACTTAGTATTCTCAACAATACCCATTTAGCGAGTAGTAAATAAAGCAAACTAGATAAAATAAATGCAAGTAACTAATTTTTTTGTGTTTTTGATATAGCAAACAAGACGAGTAAATAAAGTAAAGCTAGCAACTAATTTTTTTGTGTTTTGATATAATGCAGCAAACAAAGTAGTAAATAAAATAAAGCAAGACAAAAACAAAGTAAAGAGATTGAGAAGTGGAGACTCCCCTTGCAGCGTGTCTTGATCTCCCCGGCAACGGCGCCGGAAAAGAGCTTGATGGCGTGTATTTCACACGTTCGTTGGGCAACCCCAAGAGGAAGGTATGATGCGCACAGCAGCAAGTTTTCCCTCAGAAAGAAACCAAGGTTTATCGAACCAGGAGGAGCCAAGAAGCACGTTGAAGGTTGATGGCGGCGGGATGTAGTGCGGCGCAACACCGGAGATTCCGGCGCCAACGTGGAACCCGCACAACACAACCAAGCTACTTTGCCCCAACGAAACAGTGAGGTTGTCAATCTCACCGGCTTGCTGTAACAAAGGATTAACCGTATTGTGTGGAAGATGATTGTTTGCAGAGAAAACAGTAAAAACAAGTATTGCAGTAGATTGTATTTCAAGTAAAGAGAATTGGACCGGGGTCCACAGTTCACTAGAGGTGTCTCTCCCATAAGACGAACAGCATGTTGGGTGAACAAATTACAGTTGGGCAATTGACAAATAAAGAGAGCATGACAATGCACATACATATCATGATGAGTATAGTGAGATTTAATTGGGCATTACGACAAAGTACATAGACCGCCATCCAACCGCATCTATGCCTAAAAAGTCCACCTTCAGAGTTATCATCCGAACCCCCTCCGGTATTAAGTTGCAAAGCAACGAGACAATTGCATTAAGTATGGTGCGTAATGTAATCAACAACTACATCCTTAGACATAGCATCAATGTTTTATCCCTAGTGGCAACAGCACAACACAACCTTAGAACTTTCCGTCACTCGTCCTGGTGTCAATGCAGGCATGAACCCACTATCGAGCATAAGTACTCCCTCTTGGAGTTAAAAGTAACTTGGCCAGAGCCTCTACTAGAAACGGAGAGCATGCAAGATCATAAACAACACATAAGCATAACTTTGATAATCAACATAACAAGTATTCTCTATTCATCGGATCCCAACAAACGCAACATTAGAATTACAGATAGATGATCTTGATCATGATAGGCAGCTCACAAGATCCGACAATGATAGCACAATGGGGAGAAGACAACCATCTAGCTACTGCTATGGACCCATAGTCCAGGGGTAGACTACTCACTCATCACTCCGGAGGCGACCATGGCGGTGTAGAGTCCTCCGGGAGATGATTCCCCTCTCCGGCGAGGTGCCGGAGGCGATCTCCAGGATCCCCCGAGATGGGATCGGCGGCGACGGCGTCTCGGTAATGTTTTCCGTATCGTGGCTCTCGGTACTGGGGGTTTCGTCACGGAGGCTTTGAGTAGGCGGAAGGGCAAGTCGAGAGGCGGCACGGGGGCCCCACACCACAGGGCCGCGCGGCCAAGGGGGGGCCGCACCGCCCTAGGGTTTGGCTCCCCCGTGGCCCCTCTTCGTCTCTCCTTCGGACTTCTGGAAGCTTCGTGAGAAAATAGGCCTCTGGGCTTTTATTTCGTCCAATTCCGAGAATATTTCTTTACTAGGATTTCTGAAACCAAAAACAGCAGAAAACAGCAACAGGCACTTCGGCATCTTGTTAATAGGTTAGTTCCAGAAAATGCACGAATATGACATAAAGTGTGCATAAAACATGTAGATAACATCAATAATGTGGCATGGAACACAAGAAATTATCGATACGTTGGAGACGTATCAAACCTCTACTCAAAATGCTATATTGCCTTGTGCTAGTCCTAGTAATCCATCTTGCCAAACTATTGATACATCTTGTGTTGGATTAGTTTCTTTGCCTTGTTGCTCTAACAATAAATCTTCTACTTCCTCTAGTACTTGTATTTCTACTAACCATGTAGAGGAAATC
>NC_061511.1:236376700-236401053 GCF_022539505.1 Lolium rigidum | reverse complement strand
GTGGCCCCTCCGTGGCCCCTCTTCGTCTCTCCTTCGGACTTCCGGAAGCTTCGTGAGAAAATAGGCCCCTGGGCTTTGATTTCGTCCAATTCCGAGAATATTTCGTTACTAGGATTTACGAAACCAAAAACAGCAGAAAACGACAAGCGGCACTTCGGCATCTTGTTAATAGGTTAGTTCCGGAAAATGCATGAATATGACATAAAGTGTGCATAAAACATGTAGGTATCATCAATAATATGGCATAGAACATAAGAAATTATCGATACGTCGGAGACGTATCAAGCATCCCCAAGCTTAGTTCTCGCTCGTCCCGAGCAGGTAAAACGATAACAAAGATAATTTCTGAAGTGATATGCCATCATAACCTTGATCATACTATTTGTAAACATATGTAGTGGATGCAGCGATCAAAACAATGGTGATGACATGAGTAAACAAGTGAATCATAAAGCAAAGACTTTTCATGAATAGTACTTCAAGACAAGTATTAATAAGTCTTGCATAAGAGTTAACTCATAAAGCAATAAATCAAAGTAAAGGTATTGAAGCAACACAAAGGAAGATTAAGTTTCAGCGGTTGCTTTCAACTTGTAACATGTATATCTCATGGATAATTGTCAACATAGAGTAATATAACAAGTACAATATGCAAGTATGTAGGAATCAATGCACGGTTCACACAAGTGTTTGCTTCTTGAGGTGGAGAGAGATAGGTGAACTGACTCAACATAAAAGTAAAGAGAATGGTCCTTCAAAGAGGAAAGCATCGATTGCTATATTTGTGCTAGAGCTTTTATTTTGAAAACATGAAACAATTTTGTCAACGGTAGTAATAAAGCATATGAGTTATGTACATTATATCTTACAAGTTGCAAGTCTCATGCATAGTATACTAATAGTGCCCGCACCTTGTCCTAATTAACTTGGACTACCGGATCTTTGCAATGCACATGTTTTGACCAAGTGTCACAATGGGGTACCTCCATGCCGCACTGTACAAAGGTCTAAGGAGAAAGCTCGCATTTTGGATTTCTCGCTTTTGATTATTCTCAACTTAGACATCCATACCGGGACAACATGGACAACGAGATAATGGACTCCTCTTTTATGCATAAGCATGTGGCAACAATTATTATTCTCATATGAGATTGAGGATATGTGTCCAAGCTGAAACTTCCACCATGAATCATGGCTTTAGTTAGCGGCCCAAAGTTCTTCTCTAACAACATGCATGCTCCAACCATGAAGGTGGTAGATCTCTCTTGCTTCGGACAAGACGGACATGCATAGCAACTCACATGATATCCAACAAGGAATAGTTGATGGCGTCCCCGAAACATGGTTACCGCTCAACAAGCAACTTAATAAGAGATAAAGTGCATAAGTACATATTCAATACTACAATAGTTTTTAAGCTATTTGTCCCATGAGCTATATATTGCAAAGGTGAATGATGGAATTTTAAAGGTAGCACTCAAGAAATTTACTTTGGAATGGCGGGTAAATACCATGTAGTAGGTAGGTATGGTGGACACAAATGGCATAGTGGTTGGCTCAAGGATTTTGGATGCATGAGAAGTATTCCCTCTCGATACAAGGTTTAGGCTAGCAAGGTTATTTGAAACAAACACAAGGATGAACGGTACAGCAAAACTCACATAAAAGACATATGGTAAACATTATAAGACTCCATACCGTCTTCCTTGTTGTTCAAAACTCAATACTAGATGTTATCTAGACTCTAGAGAAACCAAATATGCAAACCAAATTAGCAAGCTCTAAGTATTTCTTCATTAATGGGTGCAAAGTATATGATGCAAGAGCTTAAACATGAGCACAACAATTGCCAAGTATCAAATTATCCAAGACATTTTAGAATTACTACATGTAGCATTTTCCAATTCCAACCATATAACAATTTAACGAAGAAGAAACTTCGCCATGAATACTATGAGTAGAACCTAAGGACATATTTGTCCATATGCAACAGCGGAGCGTGTCTCTCTCCCATAAAGTGAATGCTAGGATCCATTTTATTCAAACAAAACAAAAACAAAAACAAACCGACGCTCCAAGCAAAGTGCATAAGATGTGGCCGAATAAAAATATAGTTTCGGGGGAGGAACCCGATAATGTTGTCGATGAAGAAGGGGATGCCTTGGGCATCCCCAAGCTTAGACGCTTGAGTCTTCTTAATATATGCGGTGGTGAACCACCGGGGCATCCCCAAGCTTAGAGCTTTCACTCTCCTTGATCATATTGCATCATACTCCTCTCTTGATCCTTGAAAACTTCCTCCACACCAAACTCGAAACAACTCATTAGAGGGTTAGTGCATAATAAAAATTCACATGTTCAGAGGTGACACAATCATTCTTAACACTTCTGGACATTGCATAAAGCTACTGGACATTAATGGATCAAAGAAATTCATCCAACATAGCAAAAGAGGCAATGCGAAATAAAAGACAGAATCTGTCAAAACAGAACAGTCCGTAAAGATGGATTTTATTAGGCCACCAGACTTGCTCAAACGAAAATTCTCAAATTGAATGAAAGTTGCGTACATATCTGAGGATCACTCACGTAAATTGGCATAATTTTCTGAGTTACCTACAGAGAATTAGACCCAGATTCGTGACAGACAAAGAAATCTGTTTCTGCGCAGTAATCCAAATCTAGTACTTACTTTTCTATCAAAGACTTTACTTGGCACAACAAAACATAAAACTAAGATAAGGAGAGGTTGCTACAGTAGTAAACAACTTCCAAGACACAAATATAAAACAAAGTACTGTAGGTAAAAACATGGGTTGTCTCCCATAAGCGCTTTTCTTTAACGCCTTTCAGCTAGGCGCAGAAAGTGTAACTCAAGTAACATCAAGAGACGAAGCATCAACATCATTACCAGCGGTGTTGGGTGTTTTATCAATTTTAGGCCTATAGTAATTCTTTGGTTTAGGCACCTTAGAGACATACATGAATTTTTGTTCCTTACCCACATAAGCTTTCTCATTAAATTTAAGAGAAGAAAAAGTTGAACCCAATTTTCCCATAGCTTTTTCAAGTTTACTAATTCTATGGGTTTGATTATCATGGATAGCACAAGTTTCTAGAGTAGCAATTCTTTCATTAATTCCTCCTAGGATTTTATCAAGTTTATCGAGTATTATCAAGTAATATTTCCAATTTAGTTTCAACGCTACAATTTTTCTCTATGGTTTCCAATTTTTTCATAACATCCTCAAGGGAGGTTTCACTTTTAGTTTCATTAACAGGTGGTGTTCCAAATAAACTCTCAATAACGCAGCTAGCTTCTAAAGCGGGAGCACCTAGGAAGTTACCTCCCGCGAGACAATCAAGAACATATCTATTCCAGCTAGAGATACCAACATAAAAATTCCTGAGTAGAATAGTAGTGGAGTGTTTCTTAGTGCACCTATTATGGGCATCACTAATTCTATACCAAGCATCTTTTAAACATTCTCCCCCTTGTTGCTTAAATGAACGAACTTCAACTTCGGGATTACTCATTTTAGCGATAGTAAATAAGGCAAACTAGATAAAGTAAATGCAAGTAAACTAATTTTTTGTGTGTTTTTGATATAGCAAACAAGACAGTAAATAAAGTAAAGCTAGCAACTAATTTTTTTTTGTGTTTTGATATAATGCAGCAAACAAAGTAGTAAATAAAATAAAGCAAGACAAAAACAAAGTAAAGAGATTGAGAAGTGGAGACTCCCCTTGCGGCGTGTCTTGATCTCCCCGGCAACGGCGCCGGAAAATATGCTTGATGACGTGTATTTCACACGTTCGTTGGGCAACCCCAAGAGGAAGGTATGATGCGCACAGCAGCAAGTTTTCCCTCGAAAGAAACCAAGGTTTATCGAACCAGGAGGAGCCAAGAAGCACGTTGAAGGTTGATGGCGGCGGGATGTAGTGCGGCGCAACACCGGAGATTCCGGCGCCAACGTGGAACCTGCACAACACAACCAAAGTACTTTGCCCCAACGAAACGGTGAGGTTGTCAATCTCACCGGCTTGCTGTAACAAAGGATTAACCGTATTGTGTGGAAGATGATTGTTTGCAGAGAAAATAGTAAAACAAGTATTGCAGCAGATTTGTATTTCGAGTATTAAAGAATGGACCGGGGTCCACAGTTCACTAGAGGTGTCTCTCCCATAAGATAAAAGCATGTTGGGTGAACAAATTACAGTCGGGCAATTGACAAATAGAGAGGGCATAACAATGCACATACATGACATGATAAGTATAGTGAGATTTAATTGGGCATTACGACAAAGTACATAGACCGCCATCCAACTGCATCTATGCCTAAAAAGTCCACCTTCGAGTTATCATCCGACCCCCTCCAGTATTAAGTTGCAAAGCAACAGACAATTGCATTAAGTATGGTGCGTAATGTAATCAATAACTACATCCTCGAACATAGCATCAATGTTTTATCCCTAGTGGCAACAGCACAACACAACCTTAGAACTTTCTGTCACTGTCCCGGTGTCAATGCGGGCATGAACCCACTATCGAGCATAAGTACTCCCTCTTGGAGTTAAAAGTAAAAACTTGGCCAGAGCCTCTACTAGAAACGGAGAGCATGCAAGATCATAAACAACACATGTATAATAACTTGATAATTAACATGACATAGTATTCTCTATCCATCGGATCCCGACAAACACAACATATAGAATTACGGATAGATGATCTTGATCATGTTAGGCAGCTCACAAGATCCGACAATGATAGCACAATGGGGAGAAGACAACCATCTAGCTACTGCTATGGACCCATAGTCCAGGGGTAGACTACTCACACATCACTCCGGAGGCGACCATGGCGGTGTAGAGTCCTCCGGGAGATGATTCCCCTCTCCGGCAGGGTGCCGGAGGCGATCTCTGGATCCCCCGAGATGGGATCGGCGGCGACGGCGTCTCGGTAAGGTTTTCCGTATCGTGGCTCTCGGTGCGGGGGTTTCGTCACGGAGGCTATTTGTAGGCGGAAGGGTAGGTCAAGAGGCGGCACGGGGGCCCCACACCACGGGGCCGCGCGGCCAAGGGGGCCGCGCCGCCCTATAGTGTGGCCCCTCCGTGGCCCCTCTTCGTCTCTCCTTCGGACTGCTGGAAGCTTCGTGAGAAAATAGGCCCCTGGGCTTTTAGTTCGTCCAATTCCGAGAATATTTCGTTACTAGGATTTCTGAAACCAAAAACAGCAGAAAACGACAATCGGCACTTCGGCATCTTGTTAATAGGTTAGTTCCAGAAAATGCACGAATATGACATAAAGTGTGCATAAAACATGTAGGTATCATCAATAATATGGCATAGAACATAAGAAATTATCGATACGTCGGAGACGTATCAAACGCCTTCGCTCATCATGCGGACCATGGTCGCCTGCGGATATAGAGAAAATGGATATCTTAGCATACCAAAAGAAAATTTTGGCATGACCTTCCCTAAAAATAGGACATGTATATGCGTAGTATGCCCAACATTCGCCGAAACGGAAATGAATCAACGTTTCGGCAAAATATTGGCAACTCCATCGCATTTCAAATCCCTGCAAACAAAAACACATGCAACACATGTGTGGAGGCTTCGCATATACAACACACATGTGGATCCGGAGGCTTCGCATACAACACACATGCACGTGACGCTTCTCGCGCATGCGCACGTACACATGATATCATCGAGCTTCGCACATAACATATGTGCATGACGTGTGTGCAAGACGATCGGAACCGTTCACACACAAAGCATAAAACCAACAAAGTTACCGATACGGCGAGACCTAGAGTGTTGGATGAGGTAAAAAGTTGAGATTGAGTAGGGTATTGAGCTAAGAAAGCTTCACCATTAGTTACCTATGAAGAAAATTAAGTTTACCAACTTAATTTTGGTGAATGAAGAGGTGAAAATGAGGTGGGAAGGAGGGGCAACACGACCGGATCCAGATTTGGTGGGAGGTGGTGGTGGAAGAGTGTTTGGGGAAAGTGGGTGGCACATGTGAGTGGAGGGTGAAAAGCAGGAAATGGTCCCGGGTTAGCAGGTGGCGCACCACCTAGCCGTGCGCCACTCGCTAGGGTGACATAGCAATGGCGCACTCGCTAAGTGGTGCGCCACCGCTCACCTGTTACCCGTAAACCCACGCCCTGCCCAACTTAGCGATGACGCACCATGTCGGCGGTGCGCCATAGCTAGTAGTGGCGCACCAAGCGGTGCGCCATTGCTAAAGCCCTCATCTCTAAAGGGCCCCGGCCACCTCCTAGCGAGTGGCGCACCACAAAGACATGCGCTATAAGTAAGCCATGTAGCGGTGGCGCACCATGGAGACGTGCGCCACTATTAGTTTTGGGTGGGAGCTGGCCTCCCGCCGGGAATTAGTACTTGGCGCACCACAAACAAGGTGCGCCACTACTACATTTGTAACAGTGGCCCACCATTTTGTGGTGCGCCACTGCTAAGTAGTAGTGACGCACGGCCATCATGGTGCGCCACTGAAGTCAACCTTACGGCTAGGCCTTTTCCTAGTAGTGCACCCTCCCCGGCGATGTCGTTAATTCCTCGTTTTCCGGTGTGGTCTGGGACTCTAGGGGTCTTGGAGACATGGAGGACCACGGTCTTTCATTGGCAGAAGGTTCTCTTTTTTTTCGATTTTTAATATATATTATTTGACATGGTGAGGTGGCGGTTGTATCTTAAAATTAGAATAAGATCATCTTCATGTGATTCTCGCTCAGTTCGTGCATTGCTTGGCGGGGGGCACGTGAAGTTGTGTGTCCCGTGGATCTCCTAAGATCTTGTTGATTTTTGTGTTCATTCGTGTGGTCTTAGGTTGGATTTTTCCGATTTATGAGTCCCATCTTTGTTGATACTTGCTGCTTAGTTGCGCTGGTTCTTAGGGGACTTAACACGATGGGTCATGCATGTTGTCTACTACGACAAGCTTTTTTTCCAGCTTCAGTGATGGAGGGACGAGGATTGTGATGAGTCTTTAGAATGCGCTGGCTAGATGGTCTAAATACCTATTTATATTTTGTTATTAATTTTGTAGATATTTATACTACTTCTCTAAATAATTATCAATAAATGGATGAACATTTTTCCGGAGATGCCACGAGGCGACACCAATGCATGGGATCTTCCCCGTCGTTTCGCCGTCTTCTTCCTCTGGAATCTAGCACGGGCCAGACGCAGAGGAGAGGAGCCGCTTTCCAGGATCCCTGATCTTTGGCTCACACACTCGACGCCTGTGGACGGGAGCTGGTGGAACACGTGATGACACCTGCGTATGTCGCACCGTGGTCCGGTTTCGCCATGCGCGCACGTAATGACGATGACGGCAGTTGATGCCAGCCCACGGAAAGCAAACGCTGGTCGATCGTCGAACTGCGCTGCTCGCCGACCACTGAAACTCTGATGGAAACAACCGGGGCCGCAGCACATGGGTTCACTTCGGGGCTCAGGGCAGTAACCGGAACGATCGATCGTCCAGAAGGCCCTCTGATTCATTTTACAAATGGACTATGTGGGTTGTGCAGAGCGTCACAGGGCGTGAAGTCTGTGTCATTGTCGCTCTAGAAATTGGCGAAGGACTCTAGCCACTGTGTTTGTCCACAAAATTGCACGAATCCTAATCATGTTAAACAGGCTGATGGCAAAGACCTAGGAATTGTCGAAGACGCGGCCGCGTTGCGATTCTTCCATAATATATCTAGAGCATCTGATTCTCCTAGGTATCTAGTCGTCTCCTTCTCTCGGCCTGGAGCAAATGTGAAAGGTTAGCTAGTTTCCGTGGAGCGGTTTGCTGTCTGTTTCTACGTGCTAATTTTGCCTTGGTCACCTTGTCAAAGTGTAAATTTAGCTCTGGTTATACTAGTATTATCCACGTTTCTCACTTTATCAAAGTGTACGTTTAGCTTTGTTTACAAAGTGGGAAATAGGCCCAGCTTCTGCATCGAAATCATGCGCACGACCCTTTATTTAATACTCCCTCCGTTCCTTTGATGAAGGAAGAAGGAAGAGAAGAGCTGGCGATGATGCTGAGCAAGGTGGAGAGGTTGGCTCGGATGCCACCACTGCTATTGTGACCTGAACCTGGTCAACTCCCCAGAAGAAGGCAAGATCCACTCTAGAGGTCTCTCACATGAATAACATGAGAGGCTTTGGTCCCATACTGCTGAAGATCTAGCGAGGACTCTGGAAGCTAATGACTTAATTCTGGTGGAGGATGGTGCAGGCTTTTAAGTCCTGGACCGTTCTTGAGTCCTGGAGGGTGCTGTTGTGTTTGGGTCTCAAAACTGTTATAAAACTTTGTGCTGTTTTGCATGTTTTAGTGTCGTATAGGGCTTGGGAGGTCTAGCCTTGAAATGTTGCGTTTGGGTTATGGTTGGTTGGTTGGTTTCAATATAACTGGAACCAGGGCTGTTTCTCTAAAAAAATCGGCATTTGTTTCACAATATAAGACTGTAGCTTAGCTTTTTTCAATTATCCTCTCCATCGGTCAACTCCCACACGACATGCATGAAAAAAATTCATATAAACCAGGAAACAATTAATTGAGATTCCTAATGCATGGCTCCAGGGATTGCTTAGATTTAGGAAACAATGCTTTTCTTTCCTTAATTAAACCTGACTACACATATATGGAGAGTCAACCAGACAGATTTGTGGGATTTATTATGGTAAGTTAGGAAGTTACCGATTTTCCTAATTTTAGTCTGATCTCAAATCGTTCAGCCAGAGTGTCTTGTGTAAAAATTACTCTTCCGCTCATTTTCGTGCCACAAATCTATAAGCACTATAGAAAAAAACGGAGGGAGTAATTTCAGTTTCACGATTAAATTGGTCGTTGTTTCTCACTACCTAACTAGAAAACTTACTTCCGAGTCTAATAACATATCTAATGGGGAGACACAAACGGTCATTTCGCACTTTTTTCGACCGCTCTGTCGGAAAATGCGTCTAGAACCAGATTCAGGGGCCTGTCACAAGTGATCGGGTCGTCCGCAGAAACGCAAACGAGGCACATATTTGCGCCTCCGATGCATCTCCCGGCGTACGCGTGACCGCTCGCTTCTCCCACGGGTCGTCTGGGAGCGACCTAGAGGCCTGTTTCGAGCGCATCACTTCCACAATCATCGCGTCTGCGCCGCAGCCTTCGCCATCGATGGTAGCGGATCGACTTCCGCGCCGCTATCAAAGGCATCGTGTCCCATGCGCGCCCCCATTTAAAAGGCGACCGGCGTCGCCCTACCATCGCCCACATCACTGACACCTCCGCTCCCACACGCACCACCGCGCGCCGCCGCGTCACCATGGGGAAGAAGAAGGACGACTCTGAGGCGTCCGACAGCGGCACCAAAAAGGGCACACGGCCGAGCACGGTGCCGTTGTCCATCGAGGTGGTGCGGCTCATGCACCAGAGCAGGATGTTGTGCCACTGCTGGCTGGCCGTGCACCTGCCTGGCGGTGGCTGGCGGCTCAGCCACCTCCGGGTGCATGTCCCGCTCATGCCTCTGCGCGAGCCAAAGAGGAGCGTTGAGATCTGGCGCATGAGGCGGTATCTACCGCCGGAGCTCCTTGCCAATCCCGCCTTTGCTGTCGACTCCAATAGATGGCGCGAGGTCGAGGAGGATCCGAGGAGGGTGGCGGGCTTCCTCGGCGGCCAAGACTTCCCGTTTGAGCGGCCACCGCCGCCTCGTCGTCGAACATGCATGGCAGCCGCCGGCGCCTCCACGGGACGACGGTGACGACGACGATGCACTGGCCTACCACAACGAGGAGGCCAAGGATGACGCATACGACTTTGCCGCATGCGTCTTCCGTGACTGGCAGGCGGCCATGGCGGAAGGCCAGAAGTTTGACTTCCTGTCGGCAATGAGGTGGACCGACTGGTGCAGCCGCCACTTCCATGGTATGCCACCGACATCATGCCGCCAGACCTCACGGAGGAAGAGGCCCTACAACGAGTGCTGGAGAACTCGGCCCTACACGTGCCGCCTCCACCTCCATCGATGAGCCCGTGGGATGCTCCACCTCCACCACCGGCGTTCAACCCGTGGGCTGCTCCACCTCCACCTCCACCGCTAGCGGCACCAGCGTATGTTCCGCCGTTTGCCAATTGGCCGTGGCAAATACCGGAACTCATCGTGCTCGATGACGATGAAGAGGAGCAGGCACAAGCGTTACATGCGCCTTTTAGTATGATATTTTTATTTTCTTTATTCACTATGTAAATTGTGTTTATGTTGAAACAATGCAAAACCAAAAAAAAATGAATTTGCGTCGTGCCGCGGGGTAACCCCCGGCGCAAACTGGCGCGTGGTCGATTTCAACCATTTCGGCCAACGTAAACGAATGCGCGGGGACAATTTAAGCGTCTGTTTTGCATCACCTAGCTGGAGATGCCCTAAGTCACTCTTTGAGAAACTTGTGCCATTTGGATTCTTCTCTGTAACAAAAATCTCAATAGTCATGATTCGGTGATCTAACTGCCTCACTCTCGTCCCTCCGCCATGAGCAGCCGGAGCGCCCCTCCCCCTCCGGCCTCGCCCCCTCGTATCCTCCCTCCCCCGGTGCCGCCTACGCGAACCACCGGGCAAAGCCCGGGCGTTGTTGCCGGCGGTGGTTTTCTCCTCCCGCATACTACTAGGAAATTAGTGGCACACCTCTAGTGCCTGTCAGTGGCGCACCCTGGTGTGTCACTACTATCACACCACAGCTAACAGTTAGCAGTGGCGCACCAGTGGCGCGCCATTTGTAAGATCAGAGACGGTAAACCTAGAGGGGGGTGAATAGGTTTCTACAAGTTTTAATTCTTTCTTTGCAATATTAGGCTTTGCTAAATATAAAGGTGAGCCTAATGCAAACTAGGTGAGGCACCCTAGATGATAATACAAGTATCTCAAGCACGAAGGCTCTCACAGGATATATAGCACAAGTAAAGAGTTCGGTTAGGAATAACCGAAAGCACGCGGAGATGAAGATGTATTCCCATGTTCCCTTCCTTTGCAAGAAGGTACGTCACGTTTGGAGAGGTGGGGATCCCACGAAGGATTTTCCAACGCCACGAAGGCTCACCTTATTCTCCGAGCCTATCCCACGAAGGAATAGCTCTTTCACTTGTGGTAGACTTTGAGGCAGCCTCCAAACCTTCACAATCTTGTCAGGAGCAAATCCACAGCCCCGATGCTTCCGGACGGTTTTGCCCACCTAGGGTTTCCAGGAAACCCTAGAGAGCGGGTATTTCGAAGAATACAAGGGGGAACAAGATTTGGCTTGGTGGAACTATAGATCAAGACCTCTAGCTTTTTCCCATAGGGATTTAAGTTTGGGTGGAGGAGGAGGGAGATCTGAGGCTTTTGGTGTTTCTAACAATGGAGTATGAGAGAGAGAGCTCAAGAACAAGTTGTAGTGTAGTGCCTAACCGTTCTAAGCTAGGGGAAGGGGTATATATAGCTTCACTTGAAATCCAAACGTTGGGGACTTGTCCAGCTCAGCAGTGAGTCGAGGAGGTCGGTCTGCCGGGCCAGGCACCGGACTGGCCGGTGGCACGCCTGGTGCCGCCGAGCCTCATATCTGGCCGGCCGGCAGCCGCCGGGCCTTTACCGAGCGGGCGCGTCGAGCTCCTGGAAGTGCTTCGGTGTGCATTGGCGTATGGGCCGGCCTACGCCGGGCCGGCCGGTGCCACCAGGCTGGGCACCGGGCCAGCCGGCAGAAACCGGATGAGGGACCGGGCGGGCACCGGGCGTCCTCGCCAAGCACCCTGGAATGTGCCCGGTGTGCACCAGTAACAGGGCCAGTCTGCACCGGACCAGTCGGTGCAGTACCCGGTGCCGCCGGACCAGACGTAGTCCTGAAGAGAGAAAAGTTCCCCCTTTTCTCATCGAAGTGGGGGGGGTCTCCCTTCACCTTCTTGTTCCATTGATACACCATTATGCTTGTTAGACTAATCCCTGAGAATTATCTTGTAGGCATGTATTAGTCCGATTACTCTAGCTATGATGTCATTGTTACTAAAATAATGGATAAGGGTAGAATACCCTTACACCATTGTTATCTGGCTTAGCTGTGGCACACTAAGCAGTGCGCCACTACTAGCTCCCTGGTGCGCCACCCCTAAAAAGGGGAGGTGCACCACTGGACCAAAACAAGGTGCGCCACTGCTAAAATTTGAAATTTCTGGATCTGGATCTAGATGTGGCACATTTTTTCAATTTTTTTGCTCATTTTTTTCTCTTTTTTGTTCTGTCCTGTGTTCATTCATAGCCTAGACGTCGGTGGTTAGGATGGATGAGATAACGGAGGAGAGGTGAGGATGGAGGATGGAGGAGAGGAGGGTTCATAGAGAGGAGGAGGGTAATGGAGGCCGGAGAGAGGCCGGACAGTCATTGAATTCGGATAGGGACTTTCGCATAGATACATTTTCATATAAAAAATATTTTCATCGGAGGTCGTATGCAACTAGAAATGCAGTTTTACCGAAACATGATGCCATTTTAAACAAAAAGTTAAAATCAATTTTTGTTAATTATCATTATAACTAGATGACATAATACATGGGCATCTGGAAGGATTTTATTTTTTGAAATTCCTATCTATTTTTATATTTTTTCCAAAATCGATAAGGCGATCCGGGGGTGGAAATGTTTGGGCACCATTTAGCAGTGGCTTGGTGCGCCACTGCTAAGTGGTGCCCAAACCTTTCCATCACCCCTATACATAGCAATGGCACATGGATGGAGTGGTGCCACTGGTATTTTCCTTAGCAGTGGAGCACCTCTAAGTAGTGCGCCATTGGTAAGGTGCTTACCTGTAAAAGTCCATGGCCCACCACTCCCCCGAACTTAGCAGTGGTGCACCCCATAGTGGTGCGGCATAGCTATGTGAGATAGCAATGGCGCACCACTAAACGGTACGCCACTGCTAAGTTTGCGGAGGGGTGGAATCTGGCCAACCTTTAGTGGTGGCGCACCTCAAAAGTAGTGCGTTACTTCTATGTTTGTATAAGTGGAGCAGCACTTTTTGGTGCGCCACTACTAACTAGCAGTGGCGCACCAAAATTGTTGTGCCCCACTGACACCATCCTTATGGCTAGGCCTTTTCCTAGTAGTGGCGCGACTACCGGGCCCGATAGGGTGGCACCCTTCCTCGCGTGGAGTGTCCCGGTGACGTTGGCCCTGGTCGGCACTGCCGTGACCTCCCCTGATGGCAGGTGGTCTGGATGCAGACGCTGTGTCTCCCGTCATGGCTCTGGACGGGCGGCTCGGCCGGATCTGGGCTCGTGGGCCCAGATCTAGGCCCGGCATGGCCTATCCGGATCCTCTGGATCTGAGGGTTGCCAGGGATGCATTGTTGCGTGCCCCTTGAGCACCTCTGCTGGCTCTCGCCGGTTGCATTCGGGTTGGTTCTAGGCCATGTGTACCTGGACGTGTCCCTAGTCATTTCGGGGCTGTTAGAGATCTATTTTTTAGCGGACTCCAGCAGTGCTCGGTCGCTAGAGGGCGACGTTTCAGAATCGTTGGGGCGACGTCCTTGCTAGCTATCTGGGATGCGGTCCCTAGGCCGGCTCAATACTGCAGCTACTTCGGCGGCGGCTACATTCTGTTCTCCCTCTGTCCAGCTTGGAAGTGCTTGTGCACGTGCTCACATGCTCGGGATGGTTTGGCCGCCGTCGTGCCGCCAATCTCGCATCGTGGACGTTTAGATATGGTCCTGGCCGGAATCTGCCAGCGCGTTCTTCCTGCGGATGAGTCTAGTTGGGGCTAGTTCAAAGTGCAACTTAGCTTGGAGGTGTGGCATTGATCTCTACCTTGCTCGCTCTGCATCCTCACGACGACGTCCGGAATTCTGACCAGGTTTGAACCTCGGCAAAAGCAGTGCATGGCTATGGCTTGTTTATGTGATGGCATCACCTGCGAGTGTCGTTCCCTTGTTGAAGGTGTCCCGATGATGGCCCGCATGTTTGAAATGATGGACTTTCTCCCTCCGCCTCAATTCGCTCCCCTTGGTGGCCTTTCTTCGTGTAAGCTTCTCTGGTAGTGTCTTGTGGATCACCCTCTGACTTCTCGCTGGTGTCGCGGGCCTTGCGCAACATTGGCCTGGCTGCCTTTACACAGTTTTGCTACGGTAACTAACGTCTTCCCTATCGCCTTGGGGAGTTTTGCTAGGTCGGAGTCTGGTCGTAGCTGTTACTAGTGTGCTTATCCCAACGCGAGGGGATTGTTTTGGGCTGCAACTAGCCCGAGCTCTAGGGGTGGCGGTTTTAGGGTCTGGGTGAAAACTTTGAAGGACTTTGGTCCAGAGGTGGAGTCCCCGTGCCATTCACCTTCTTGGAGGCTTCGTTACAAGACCCCCCTCCTTTGGTTCCTCAAGTTCTGCTAGGCTATCAGCTCGTCGTTGAGTTCCCCTTTGGGTCGTAGTCTTGGAGCGGTGCAGGTATGTTGGTGTGGACAAGGTCGTGCTCTCTCCGATGCAACACAAGACAAGGATCCCGGCCTCATTTGGTTCAAGCTGGCGCTTCGGCTTGACGTTCTGTGTTGTCTTTTCATGCGGGTTTCGGTGTGCGCTTTGTGCTAGTGTGTGTTGTAACCGTTGTTGTTACTCCTAGCCTATTGATGACTTCATTAACTCAAAACCAGGCTCATTTAGAGCCTTCCGTCTAGAAAGCTTACTTATTTTTTAAAAAAATGAGGGTAAATGCAACCTCTGCATCAGTTCATCAACTGATGCATATGACTATTTATTGCATTATTGAAGGATTCACATAAGGTTGAAACAAGAATCAACCACTTAAAAATGCTAAAAGATACATGGGATTTCTAATCATCTACTCGTAATCCTAATAGCATGGCTTGGCCCCGTTTTCAGTGCTAATAGCATGGCTTGGCCCCGTTTTCAGTGCTAGCGGTTTCAAGCGGTTGCACTCAGAAACCATGGCTTGACTCAGCTCCTCCAGCTGAAAACATGAACATATATGGATCTCGTGTGAAGCCAGGTATATAACCTGCAAAAAAAGAAGTTTGTTTGGATCAATTAAGATAATATTATTGTGTGTGTTCCATAGATCCCAAAGAATAGTGCAAGCTCCCACTCGGATGTTTGATTTATCTCGTTTATTTATCCCATGCAACCTGTTTGGAAACAAATTAGTCATATTAGTTCGAGGATTTATGTTGAAAATCATATGAATAACATGCCAAATAAATTTAGCAAGGGAACAATAGAAGAATAATGTCGAATTGTTTCATCGTGATTACAAAAAGAACACTTCATATTACCCCGCCGGTTTCTTTTGCAATAATATCCATTGTTAGGACTACTTTTCGATGAAGAAACTACATAATAATCCTTATTCAGCGGAATCTTATTTTTACAAATATACTTCCGTAAGTAATTACAATAATATGTTCTAAATATAATGACCTCACTGTGTACAACCCTGCGGTAGGCAAATTCCAGACAAACACATCTTTGTGGTCAGTTAATTGGATGTCCATCAGTCGCCTTACCAAGTACAGCCATCGTGCATATTTGTTCTTAGATAAAACAAGTCTAAATCCATTGTTTAGAGGGTTATGAGCTAAAACTTCAGCCACCAAAACCTCTTTTCGTTGAACTATATATGTTAAATAGCGATGATATTGCTGAGAAAAGGGGAGTTTTTTCCAACCAAATATCCTCCAAAAAACGTGTGCTTACCCCATTACCAATTTTAAAGGAACATCTATAAAAAAGAATCGTTTTTAACTTTCATTAGTCCCTTCCAAAAAGATGAGTATGTAGTGTTTGCTTTAATTTGGGACAAATTTTTGAGCAGAGGTATTTATTTTGATTTAATTTTTGCCACACTCCTTCATTTTGGAGTTTATAGAGCCATTTGTTAAATAACCACCTATTCTTGTTGTCTAAAACTTTGATACCAAGTCAACACCTGATATTTTGGCCAACAGAAAATATTCCATTGAGTTAATCAGTATTTTTTCTTGTGGATATCACTTTGCCTAAAAAATCTGGCTCAAAAATAGTCTAACCTTTTCCTTACATCCTTTGGTGTTTAAAAGAAAGACAACATAAACATAGACAGCCTTGTCAGAACATAGTTGATAAGAACAAGCATGTCACCATAAAATAGGATTTTTCCCAACCAACTTGCTTATTTTTCTCAAACCGGTCCTTTACCGGCTTCCATTCGCTGTTTCTTAATCCGCGGAAATGGATTGGTATTCCTAGATATCTAAAGGGGAAAGACCTGAATCACACCTGAACAAATTCCCATACTGATATTCTACTTCCTTTGCCTGACAAAAACAAAAGACTACGTTCTTACTCAATTTTTTAGAGAAATACTTAGGATAAGTTTCGTATTCAGCCTTTTCTCAGTTATGCTCAAAAAAGAAATGATAGCATCATCGGCGTATTGGAAAATCGAAACTCCCTCCTCAACCAGGTCAAGAATCAGCCCTTCTACCTGACCATTTCCTTTTGCCCGTGAATCTGAAACTAAAAATTGTAAGTGTCATTGGAGCAACCAAATGCTTTGTGCTACATACGGAATTAGTTACTCCAACGTAAAGCTGAGCCCGAGAGAGAGTGTTTTGCGCTGTCTTATGGAAACGTCGACACCATCTCTTGCGCGTGTTAAGAAGAGCTGCACAGCAGCGGCGTGTCCGCGTTCAGTCTGCGTGAAAATAGTATGGCAAAAGAAAGGGACGGTGAAGGATCGACATCAGGTAAACATTGCGGCGGTCACGGGCTCACGGCAGCGGAGTGATCGAGAAATGTTAATGTCCTTTTCAATCAACATCCCTTTTGGCTTTTCCAACTGCTCTCTTCAATCCAACTGACAGAGAATTAATTCAAGTCACTGATAAACCGATTGACCGGCACCAGATAACTCGATCGATTCACCCTGCACTGGTCTGAAAGGATAGCTGATCTAACTCGATCGATTCCCCATCTGGCCGACAAACTGCAGGTCGTCCTCTTGTTCTTCTTACCTTTTCCCAGCTTACTGTTCTGCGTTGTTTCCTTTTACATCTTCATTCTCTTTGGATTGACGATAGAAGGTCGTCTTACACATCATTTGCCCTACACGATCTTGACAGGTGATGTACAATCATAGCTGATATTTGCTCTTATCAAAATCGAAGCCAGCGTTATTTGTCAACCATATCCAGCCATCATCTTTGCAGGAACTAGTCGGCAGCACACAGCTTATCAAAAATTGATTGGAGACGTAGAGGTGAGGCGATCTTTTTTCTGTTTGAGAACAACCCAAACGGACCCAGTTTTGCAAATCTTGTTTCTGATTTATGTTTGACTTGATTGAGAAGAACACATTCCTGAGTATCTGAATCTGAAGATGCAGAATACCCACTGACAGTTAATTTGACTGTATTTCCTTCGGTTTTCAGGCAATAGCACCGGCTCCAAAATCAGCCAAAAACAAACCAACTGCCATATGTTTCTCGTCTAAAAAGGTTAAACTTTACGCAATATGTCATTGGCATCCAGGAGTCCAGGACTGTTATGCAAACTGGGCTGTCCGGTATTTTTTTAATAAACCTTCAAAATACAAAATAATGCTAAACCTACGGGCAAATTTCTTATGGAAAGAAGCTATGGGGTGGATTGGAAGCATAGGGTTGGTTCACACTTTCTCAGGTGCCATGTTTTAGGGACGTGACCCCTCACTTTTTCACCATGTAATCCCGTAACAGTGGCTAGTATTCCAGTTTACCGAATATAATCAATTGATTCGTAGGCTGGAATTTTCAGCTCAAGCTAGCCTCTAGTTCTCAGCTCAGCAACGACCATTCCAGGTCGATTCCGGCCACCCCCACCATTGTCTTCGCGCTGAGAGACCACCGCTCCAATTCGAACCAAAATTTCAACTAATTTTCAGGTCTTGACAGAATGACGGCCATTAGCGAACTCGAGCATCAGCACTACCATTACTGGACTTAACGGAGCAGGGGGGAGGATCTGCACCTGCGGCAGTGGAGGGGTGCAGGCTGCAGGAGCTGGACCCACATGCTAGGATTCGCCCGCAGATCAGTCGCATTAAAATTCATGAACACACGCACAAAAATAGCGGCGTGATTTGTGGACGAATCCCAACATCAGACCTGGAACTAGCGGAGGGGCGGCTGCCCGCCAGGGCAGGAGGAAGCAGCATGCATGGGGATGGGGCTGGGCGGCTGGGAGTCAGCCAAACAGAAGAGCAGCCGGCGTCATCCGCCGTGGCCGGAGCGGTGCAAGCAGGGGCTTCTTTCGACAACACCCAAGAAGAAAGGAAGACAAAGGAGAAAAAACAAGAAAAAAGGCTACCCACTGACATGTTAGTTGAGCCCGGTAAATTATTCTTTTGAGGTTTAACGGTGTACTAGTTTAATGTCCGTGCATTGCCAATGCCAAACAAAGTTAGAATGTGGTTGCAACTTTAAAGTTTTGTTGATACTTCCCCTACTCCATTGTGCGCAGTCTTCTCTGCTTGTGTTCCTACAAATGCGAGAAATGAATGCTTATGTTTATCTCCCTCCTTTGTCAATCTATTTATTACCGCGTTACGCCGTGTTGTTGCACTCTCTAACTATGACAATCAAATTTCAGTGTAATTCTAGTATAGTGCATCACTCTAACATAGATAGTGAATGACAAATACACATTACACAACAATGACTATTTATCTATTCTCTCCTATGCATTAAGAAGAGAATTTCAGCATCCAGCAGTTCGAGTGAGAATATATGACTATTGGTGCCGAGGATCACCAATATCATAATTTATTTTATATAATTTCCATATATTTTATAGAATAAAATTCAATACACACGAAATTGGAAGTTTTTTCACATTCGCTTTAGATAGAAAAAGAAAAAGAAAATCAAAGTTTGACAATTTAGCCTGAATGAATCCTTGGGTTATCCAGTTGGCAAATTCATTCCCCAAGACATCTATTAGCAATTCGAGAAAGTCTATGTTGTGACACCTGAAGTTGGAGTTCTTGACACAACGGTTATGGTCTGAGATTTCATGCAGAGTCATATGATCATGAAAGCTTAGGTAGTCTAATAAAAGCTAAATAAAAGGAAGGCCAAAGGGAAAGCGGAAGATCTGATGTTACTTACAAAATGTTAAACTTAGTGATGTATGAAGCTCTCAAGGCCCATGATGAAGAGATCACTAAAGGCTACATTCACTATTTTAAGGGAGCCCAAATTTATCGGAATAAAATACTTGAAGGCTCTATGCATATTGAAAGTAGGGCTTTCTATTTTCGTGCCCTCGGTTTCTTAGTTGTACTCAGTTTTCCCCAGCTCCTTAGTTTTTCCCAGGCCCTTGTCTAAAATCCGCAGAAGGAGATCGGATGGTAGGATTCCCGTTTAGTTGACCGTTCTGTGCTGACGTGTGGGGCCGCGTCGCGTGGGGCTGGTAGAAAGGGACCGCGTGGGACAGGACGAGACCGTGTTTGGTTATACATGAGCAGGAGCTGGGTTCTGTCTCCCTCGACCTAAATTGCCATATCCCTTTTAAGAGCACCTTTTTCCCCTTTTTCTTTCTGTCTTTTTTCACCAAACTATTATCAAATCTAGAGAAGCTTCCATTTCTGTCTTTCTTCAATTATTTGTTCATTTTGGCCCTCGTTTTTTTGCTAAGTATGGCAACAAATCTAATACTTCCTCTGGTCCATATTAATGACATCACCAAACATGGTTCATATGTACTCCCTCCGTGCATGTATATAAAATGTTTTGGTTTTTTCTTTAATTCATCTACTTTAGTTTGTATCTAGTCTAGGTTTTAGTGTGTAGGTTCACTCTTTTTAGTTTGAATGCAGTTCACTCTAAAAACATCTAAGCAATCAAGGACGCCCAACAATCAAGTATAGTACAATAGAGATAAATAATAGGTAGATAATAAGCTGCATACAACAGCCAAAATAAGGTTCTTAGGTTCTTGACAATACCAACATATTAACAACAACAAAATAAAAAGCTGCTTTGCAGCAGCATCACACGTCCTGGACGCCGCCTACTCTATCTGGCTCCTCCTCCAGTTCTTGCTCCCCTGTCCCTTTATCTTGGGCACCTTGGGCTTGAGCGGAAGCATGCGCTCGGCGGCGATCTCCACCCGCTGAAAGTTGCGGAGGTGAATGCCGAGCGCCTTGTGCTTGGCGCGGAAGGAGTAGACGTTCACCGTCGAGCCGACCTTGGAGAAGGTCCTTCTGATGTCCTCGGCATGCGTGAGGAGGCAGTTGAAGTCGGTGCCGCCGAGTCTCCTAGTGCAGAAGGGGCACTTGTAGACACCTTTGGCGAAGTAGGACCTGCAGCCTTCGCAGCACCTGCCGAGCTGCAGCCTCCGCAGCACCTGCCGAGCTTTGGTGTGATGTTCCTCCTCGTCGCTGCCGACGTCGCTGCCAGACACCTGATCCATATCAAACGGATGAGTAATGAGTTGCAACATAACAAAGTTAGGAAAAACAGAGGTAGCCTCAGTTAGATTGAACACAATTAGATATCTATAGGGACGGGGTTAGCGAACCAAAGCTCATGCACAACAGATTTGTACACAGCAATGGTTACTTGCATAAATTAACCCGCTCTGTACAAATTTGGGCCCAACGATTCATCATAGGAAAAGAAACAAATTCCAGATCTGAATAAATTAACCGAACGGTCGAACCCCAAATCTTAACTGATTGAGATCACATGATTACTTGCATAAATTAACCGAACGGCCAAACCCCAAATCTTAACCCCAAATCTTAACTGATTGAGATCCCATGATTACTTGCATAAATCAAGAAGGGGTCGAATCAAAATAGAATAAAATCGGTGCAAATATTAACCCAATACTCATCCTACCGACAGATCTGCAAGTAATCATGGAACCAGCAAAACTACGGTTGAAAAAGCAAGGGAAGGGGAACAACAAGGGAGCAAACCGTAGTTACCTCGATCAAAGGGTCTTCCATGCAGGTGTCGTAGGGGTTCGGCGGACAGTCGTACGGCACCACCTCGTACAGGTCCCATCCCAGTGGGATCTGACCGCCACCGGCGGCAGCCTCCGATGCACCGGCGGGAGCCGCCAATGCACCGGTGGCGGCGACGGCCGTAGAGGGGACGACGCCGAAGACGGAGGCGCCGTGCTTATCGGGGACGTCGTCGAGGACGGTGGACGGATTCACATTCTCCTTTTCCATTGTCGGCAGATGAGAGGGTGCGCGGAGAGGGAGAGGGTTTTTTTGCTTTGGAGAATATGATGGGACGTGAGAGGCGGCGTTGCGTGAGGGAGTGAGAGTGATAGTGAGATGTGGGAGGAGGCGAACAGGGAGCAGCGTCTATAAAGGCTAGGGGTCGTAAATGCCACCCGCGTCCTACACGTGCACGGCTGCACGTCTGCACGTCATCGACTTCTGCACCGCGACACGCGTCGACGATTGCACATCTTCAACTTCTGCACCGCGACCCGCGTCCTACGCGTCAACAATTGCACGTATTCCACTTCTGCACCGCAACGCGCGTCCTCGATTCTAAACCTCGAAATTTAGATATACTCAGGTATACCCTCGAGTCTTATACTAGCATTTTTTGTGTGCTCAGTTTTCCCCTTGAGTGCTAATACTGGCTAGTGAAATATACTCAGTTTTACCCTCAAGTGGCTGGTCAATAGAGAGTCAAAAAATGGGATTAAGCTATCTAATTGAGTCATTTCATGCGCAAAAAATTCCAAAAAAGATAAAACCATATTGGCACTTACTCATGGAGTCTTCTTACGCGACCGCCACGTTGGGAACCATAACAATCATAGATAAATCAAGTTTTACCACAAATTGCCACTTCTCAAATCACCTAGTAGCTATGAAGGTGCATGGCTTTCCACAATAAGCCCTTCCCAAAAAAGCTTTCCCCAAAACATACTTTGTCTGAATGAGGCAACAATATTCACACTCATGTATATTTGTATTCCAAATAGTTTGAGGTAGGACAAGATGGGTTTCATTGTACAAAACACACATTTTCCATTTTTTAAATCTCATATTTGAATCCCTTAGTCTGTTTACTACTCACGTGCCTCTGAACGTACACATCAATCCAATCGAAATGCCTGCATTTTTTCAGGATCTGAAAACAACAACGTGAACCCTAAATCCCAAATTCGAGATAATAACAAGAAAATCGAGAGAAAACAGAGAAATTGGAGCGAGATCTAACCTTATCCCCATCTCTATAAGGCAAGCTCTCGCATGCAAGGTACTCACGTCCACGGTTGCCGTTGTCGTCCGTCTTACAGATCGACCGCTTCAGAGGCTCCTTGCGTGGGCAGTCAGGGCATCTTGTCAAAGGCACGGGTCCATACTGCGGCCATGAAGAACGGGAGGTCGAAGAGAAACTAGACATCACCCGCCTACCAGAGAAGGGCTGCCACTAGCGGAGAATAAGAACAATGGGGCGCGGGGAAAGAAAGGGGAAGCAATGGCATGGGCACGGGCGCGAGGCTGGCTTGGGCTCCCATTTTGCAACAGTCACCTCGGTAAGCTGTGGGTCCGGCGCGCTAGCGTGGACAAGTTGTGGGTCCCACGATAATGTGGATAAGTGGAGATGTGTCCACAACGGGGCACCAACAGAGGCCCCACTAATGGTCAACTTAACGGGATTCCTCCCGTCCGAGCTCCTTCTGCGGGTTTCAGACAAGGCCTGGGGAAAACTGAGGAAAAACTAAGGAGCTGGGAAAACTGAGCACAACTAAGGACCCGAGGGCACAGAAATAGAAAACCCTTGAAAGTAAGTCTATTCTTCTAGAAAGATTCATAATTTGGACATGTTTTGATGCGAGAACCTTGCAAATATCCATTTTAATCTATTATATTATATTAGCTCAATGAATGGCATTTTTAGTGATTTAAGAGATACATCCTACGCACTGCTATCATTCTAGGCAAATGACAATTATCATTTTCAGTCATCGCAAAAAGAGAACAACAATATTGTAAAAATATAAATAAAAACAAAAAAGACAAACACTTGCAGATCTAATCATTGAAGTAGATACGCAGATCATGACATGAATTGAGACCCACATCTCATGTCAGTTCAAGTGAGTTGTCTGCATGTGCATGCTGTCTTCATGAACTTCCTCAGGGGCTGAGAATCAAAACCATTGTTAATAAGAGAAGGAAATATAAAGAGGCGCCCGACAACTCTCTCTATCGTGTGGCACACAACGAACCATCTGATTCGAATGATCGAATTCCATCACCTTGCGACAGCACTACCTCACGTAATGTCGTCGTGGTGAACGAGCAGATGCCATAGGATGGCTTAAGTTGGGGCCGAATGGACGTATGAGGATTCGGGGGAGGGTTTGCGATTAGATGGGAAGAACTTCCGGATGCTTTCCTCAAGAACACAACCAAAGGCCGGTACCCAAGAAGAGAGACAAGAGGAAGAACTCTTTTCTAGATCGCTAGATTCATTGATCTCAACATGGTTACAAGTTCTTGTTCACTAATCTCTCTGTGGTCTCGCGCCTGTAGGAGGCAGTACCCCCTCTCCTTATATAGGGGAGAGGGTGGCTTACACTGGAAGAAACCCTAATGGCATCTTTGACTAGACAAACTACTTTACAAAGCTACTTTAATCATAGATGACACCGGAGTCCTCTTTAATCAGGGGCGCTGACGTCCTCCGGCTTCTTTGACCGTCACCCTTCTCTTTATCGTCAGCCCTTCGTCTAAAGTTACTTTGCTTAGCTCATCTTTGTCTTCTAGCTCCAGAGAGAATCTTTGACCAGTCCTGCCGACAGGCTTTCCTTTCCGGTATCTTCTTTACCGGGTTCCGGCATACCCCCTTGGGGATACCGGCCTAGCTTTGCTCTCCCAAATTCCTACCAGGCTTCCGGTAAGAACATTAAACCGGTATCTCGATGGCTCAAACCATCCGGTTTGGCATACCTTTGGCATACCGGGGGTTATCCCCCCAACATTAGTCCCCGAAGCTGGTATAGCCTGGAGGATTCTATCCTACAGACCATGCCAGGTTCTCATTTCCTTAGAATACCGGTTTAATTACTCATGTCTTGAGCTTAGTTCCGGCACCTTTACCCTTGTTCTTTCTCTTCTCCTTGCAAGGCTCGTTCCGGCATCTCTCTTTTCCGGTATCATGTGTCTTTACTGCTTCCTCGGCGAAGTCGAGAATATCTCGGGCCCCGCGCCTGACAGAGACATGCGCACTGTGACTGTCGCGCCAGTGTCAGTTGTCATATCGCTTCGACCCCCGCGCGCTCATTTAATGCAACGCAGCGGATCCCACTACCTCTTC
>NC_061511.1:236271677-236376600 GCF_022539505.1 Lolium rigidum | reverse complement strand
CTCAAGGGAAACTATCGGATATTAAGGTACTCCTTTTAATAGAGTACCGAGAGCAAAGCATTAACACTCCGTGAACACATGTGATCCTCACATCGCTACCATTCCCTCCGGTTGTCCCGATTTCGTCACTTCGGGGCCATTGGTTCCGGACAGCGACATGTGTATACAACTTGCGGGTAAGATCATAAACAACGAATATCTTCATGAATCAATAACATGTTCAGATCTGAGATCATGGCACTCGGGCCCTAGTGACAAGCATTAAGCATAACAAGTTGCAACAATATCATAAAAGTACCATCTACGGACACTAGGCACTATGCCCTAACAATCTTATGCTATTACATGACCAATCTCATCCAATCCCTACCATCCCCTTTGGCCTACAGCGGGGGAATTACTCACACATGGATGGGGGAAACATTGCTCGGTTGATGGAGAGGCGTTGGCGGTGATGGCGGTGATGATCTCCTCCAATTCCCCGTCCCGGCGGAGTGCCAGAACGGAGACTTCTGGCTCCCGTGACGGAGTTTCGCGATGTGGCGGCGTTCTGGAGGGTTTCTGGCGACTTTGACTTCTCCCCGTGCGTTTTTAGATCGAGGCGAATAAGTAGTCCGAAGGGGGGCGTCGGAGGCCAGCCGAGGGGGCCACACCACATGGCCGCGCGGGCCCCCCTGGGCCGCGCCGCCATATGGTGTGGGGCCCTCGGGCCTCCACTTCAATTGTCCTTCCGGCTCTTGCGTATTCTGGGAAAATAGGCCCTTTCGTCAAAATCCCGAGGTTTTTCCCGAAAGTTGGATTTCCGCACAAAAACGAGACACCGGAACGGTTCACTGAAAACAGCGTTAGTCCGTGTTAGTTGTATCCAAAATACACAAATTAGAGGCAAAACAATAGCAAAAGTGTTCGGGAAAGTAGATACGTTTTGGACGTATCACTATTGTGGATTTGTATTCGAATTCATTCCATTCCTCTAATTCATTCCACAAGATTATGATGATGTTTTGATTGTCTCCATGTGTGAGTAGTCTTATTAGTTCTTGGGGAGATGGAGAAACCCTAGCATGAATGTGAGATGAATCTAAGATGATTTATAGTTTCAAGTATTAATGTGTGTTAGTTTTCTCTCTTGTTATTACATGTTGTGCACTGATACGTTGCAAACGTATCTACAAATTTTGATGCTCCATGCTCACCAATTTATATATGTTTTGCTTACACTTCATTACACTTTTATACATTTTCCAGCACTAACCAATTGACAAGATGCCACAGTGCCAGTTCCCTGTTCTGCTGTTTTGTATTTCAGAAAAGTTGTACATGAAATATATTCTCGGAATTGTACAAAACAAAAGCAAAGACGGAGTCCAGAGGAGATACGAAGAAGCGCCACAGGGCAGCCACACCAGGCCATCGCGCGGCCCAAGCCCTGGCCGCGCCATGGGGTGGTGTGGGCCCCCCAGGCACCCACCGACCTCTCCCTTCCTCCTATTTATTCATGATATCGAGAAACACCTAAATACCCGAGCCTCCATCCACGAAAAGTCCGGCCGCCATCGCCGACCCTAGCTCGGGAGGGTTTTGCAGCTCTTCCCGGCAACCTTCCGAAGAGGGAGATCATAACCGGAGGCCTCTACATCGCCATCCCGCCTCTGAAGTAATGCGTGAGTAGTTCATCTCTAGACTACGGGTCCATAGCAGTAGCTAGACGGTTGTCTTCTCCAATTTATGCTTCATGTTTAGATCTTGTGAGCTTCCTATCATGATCAACATCATCTTTATGTAATGCTACATGTTGTGTTTACTGGGATCCGATAAATATTGAATACTATGTTGAGATCGATTATATACTTGTCATATGTTATTTGTGATCTTGCATGCTCTCCGTTGCTAGTAGATGCTTTGGCCAAGTAAAAGCTTGTAACTCCAAGTGGGAGTATTTATGCTCGATAGTGGGTTCATGCCTCTAGTAGTCTGGAAAAGTGACAATAACTTCTAAGATTGTAGATGTGCTGTTGCTACTAGGGAGAAAACAACAATGTTTTGCCTAAGGATAATTCTATTGTTTACATTACACACATTGCTTAATGCGATAATCTGTTGCTTGCAACTTAATACTGGAAGGAGTTCGGATGATAATCGGAAGGTGGATTATTAGTCATAGGCGCAGTTGGATTATAGTCTATGTATTATGTTGTAATGCCCAAACGAATCTCATAGTAATCATCTTGTCATGTATGGTATTTATTCTGTCAATTGTCCAGCTGTAATTTGTTCACCCAGCATGTTATTTATCTTTATGGAGAGACACCTTTAGTGAACTATGGACCCCGGTTCTTTCTTTTACACTAATAAAAAATCATCATGTTCTATTTACTTACTTACTACAAGCACTGTTCTCTTTAATTCCACTACAAACAAACATCTCTTTCCACACTATACAGTTAATCCTTTGTTTTCAGAAAAACCGTTGAGATTGACAAACTCACTATAAGTTGGAGCAAAGTATTTTGGTTGTGTTGTGTGCAGGTTCCACGTTGTTGCTGACGTCGGTAGTGCGCCCTGCCACAAGTCAGCTAGCAACACCCACTACAAGAAAAGTTGCCATGGCCGACGAAGTTGAAGTCGCGCCGTGGTTGCTGGTGCACAATGGCCGACGATTTTTGGTCTCTCCGTTGTGCATGTCAAAACGTTTTTTCTCGTTTTTGAGGCCACCTAGCGCAACAAAAACGGCCAAAACGTCGCGTATGGTGTCCCGGGACGTGGTGCATCTCGAATTCTCGGGTTCGCCGACCGAGTCAACGCAAATCCGCACCGCCGAGGGATGTAGGGCCCAAATGGCAGCCTCTCTGGCATTGTTTTTTTCTCGATCGCGCCATCTCGTTCAACGCTCTCCGATCGAGCCGTTTACGATGCAGGATCATGGGTCCCGCATGTCATCCTCTATGAACCAAAATTCTTTCTATTCTTGGATTTTTTTGACCCCCGATTTACGGCTACTTCCTTTTTCTTTTGATCCCTTGCCGCCTTGGAAACGTTGAGACCGCTGCTGCTAATTGGGACCCGCATGTCATCCTCTATGAGCAATCAACTTTCTTTTCTTGGAGTTTTTTTTGGCACCTCAAATTTGGTCACTTGCCTTTTTCTTTCGATCCCCTGCCGCCTCTCAAACGGTGATACCGCTGTTGCTAAATGGGACCCGCATGTCATCCTCTATGTACTATAAAACTTTCTTTTCTAGGATTTTTTTGGCACCTCATATTTGGTCACTTACCTTTTTCTTTCGATCCCCTGCCGCCTCTCAAACGGTGAGACCGCTGCTGCTAAATGGGACCCGCATGTCATCCTCTATGTACTATAAAACTTTCTTTTCTAGGATTTGTTTTGGAACCTCATATTTGGTCACTTGCCTTTTTCTTTCGATCCCGTGCAGCCTCTCAAACGGTGATACCGCTGCTGCTAAATGGGACCCGCATGTCATCCTCTATGTACAATCAAGTTTCTTTTCTTGAATTATTTTTGGCTCATGATATTTGGTCAGTTGCCTTTTTCTTTCGATCTCATGCCACGTTTGAAACGTTGAGGAACCTGCAGGCTCATGGGACCCGCATGTCATCCTCTATGTACTATAAAACATTCTTTTCTTGGATTTTTTTGGCACCTCATATTCGGTCACTTGCCTTTTTCTTTTGATCCCCTGCCGCTTCTCAAAAGGTGATACCGCTGCTGCTAATTGGGACCCGCATGTCATCCTCTATGTACAATAAAGTTTCTTTTCTTGAATTATTTTTGGCTCCTGATATTTGGTCACTTGCCTTTTTCTTTCGATCTCATGCCGCGTTTGAAACGTTGAGGACCCTGCTGGCTCATGGGACCCGCATGTCATCCTCTATGTGCTATAAAAGTTTATTTTCTTGGGTTTTTTTTCACCCTATGATTTTTGGCTATTTCCTTTTTCTTTTGATCCCCTGCCGCCTTGGAAACGTTGAGTAAGCTGCTGACTCATGGGACCCGCATGTCATCCTCTATGTAAAATCAACTTTCTTTTTCTTTTGATCTCAAGCCGCATTTGAAACGTTGAGACCGCTGCGGCTAATTGGGACCCGCATGTCATCCTCTATGTACAATAAAGTTTTTTTTTGGATTATCTTTGGCTCCTGATATTTTGTCACTTGCCTTTTTCTTTCGATCTCATGCCGCCTTTGAAACGTTGAGTAAGATGCTCGGCTCATGGGTCCCGCATGTCATCCTCTACGAACAATAAAAGTTTCCTTTCTTGGAGTTATTTTTTACCCCTAATTTACGGCTATTTGCCTTTTTCTTTTGATCTCCTGCCCACTTTGAAACGATGAGGACGCTGTTGGCAGGTCGGTCCCACATGTCATCCTCTGTGAACAATAAAAGTTTCCTTTGATGGATTTATTTTGAACCCGTAATTAATTTCTGGATATTTTCTTTTTTTTCCATTTGATCCCCTGCCGCCTTGGAATCGTTGAGGATGCTGCTGCCTCATGGGTCCCGCATGTCATCCTCTTAGAACGGTAAATGTTTCTTTTCTTCGATTTTGTTTACCAAATGATTTTTGGCTTATTTTTTCTTTCGATCTCCTGCCGCCTTTAAAACGTTGAGGACGCTGCTGGCTCACGGGTCCCACATGTCAGCCTCTATGAACAATAAACGCTGAGGATGCTGCTGCCTCATGGATCCCGCATGTCATCCTCTTAGAACGAAAATGTTTCTTTTCTTGGATTTTGTACCAACATATTTTTGGTTTATTTTATCTTTCCATCCCCTGTCGCCTTTAAAACGTTGACGACGCTGCTGGCTCATGGGTCCCCGATGTCAGCCTCCCCGTACAAGAAATATGTGATATCTTGATTATTTTGCAGACAATAAACAGTGTATTGCGCTCTGAGCTATTGCAAACGGATAAATTAAATCTTTATTTTTACATAAACAAACTTATATGTTGAATCTCCTTGTTTTTTTGTTTTTGCGAAGCATAGGAATTTCCTGTTTCTTTTAGAAAATTCCGAACTTTCGTGTTTTGGAGTGGGCTGAAATTGTATGAGTCAAAAGGCCAAGCAGGATAGTTCGAAGGCCCAGATATCCAGATGCAGCCCAATTGAAATCTTTCTTCTTGGATTTTTTTCACCCCCTGATTTCTGGCTACTTCATTTTTCTTTTGGTCCTGTGCCGCCTTGGAAACATTGAGACCGCTGCTGCAAAATGGGACCCGCATGTCATCCTCTATGTACAATAAAATTTCTTTTCTTGGATTATTTTTGGCTCCTGATATTTGGTCACTTGCCTTTTTTTTCGATCCCGTGCAGCCTCTCAAACGGTGATACCGCTGCTGTTAAATGGGACCCGCATGTCATCCTCTATGTACAATCAAGTTTCTTTTCTTGAATTATTTTTGGCTCCTGATATTTGGTCACTTGCCTTTTTCTTTTGATCTCATGCCACGTTTGAAACGTTGAGGAACCTGCAGGCTCATGGGACCCACATGTCATCCTCTATGTACTATAAAAATTTCTTTTCTTGAATTATTTTTGGCTCCTCATATTTGGTCACTTGCCTTTTTCTTTCGATCTCATGCCACGTTTGAAACGTTGAGGAACCTGCTGGCTCATGGGACCCGCGTGTCATCCTCTATGTGCTATAAAAGTTTATTTTCTTGTATTTTTTTCACCCTCTGATTTTTGGCTATTTCCTTTTTCTTTTGATTCCCTGCCGCCTTGGAAACGTTGGGTAAGCTGCTGACTCATGGGACCCGCATGTCATCCTCTATGTACAATCAACTTTCTTTTTCTTTTGATCTCAAGCCGCATTTGAAACGTTGAGACCGCTGCTGCTAATTGGGACCCGCATGTCATCCTCTATGTAAAATAAAGTTTCTTTTCTTGGATTATTTTTGGCTCCTGATATTTGGTCACTTGCCTTTTTCTTTCGTTCTCATGCCGCCTTTGAAACGTTGAGGAAGTCTGTCGGCTCATGGGTCCCGCATGTCATCCTCTATGAACAATAAAAGTTTCCTTTCTTGGAGTTATTTTTTACCCCTAATTTCTGGCCACTTCCTTTTTCTTTTGATCCCCTGCCGCCTTTGAAACGTTGAAGACTTTGCTGGCTCATGGTACCCACATGTCAGCCTCTATGAACAATAAACATTTCCTTTCTTGGAGTTATTTTTACCCCTAATTTCTGGCTATTTGCCTTTTTTCTTTCGATCCCCAGTCGCCTTCGAAACGTAGAGGACGCTGCTGGCTCATGGGTCCCAGATGTCAGCCTCTATGAACAATAAACATTTCCTTTGTTGGATTTACTTTTCACCCTCTGATTTTTGGCTATTTCCTTTTTTCTTTTGATGCACTGCCTCCTTGAAAACGTTGAGTAAGCTGCTGACACATGGGGCCCGCATGTCATCCTCTTTGTACAATCAACTTGCAAGATCTTGGAGCGAAAGAGCTTGTATTAGTGGGACCCATATGTCATCCTCTATGTACAATAAAAATTTCTTTTCTTGGATTATTTTTTGCTCCTGATATTTGGTCACTTTCCTTTTTTCTTTCGATCTCATGCCGCCTCTGAAACGTTGAGGAAGCTGCTGGCTCATGGGTCCCGCATGTCATCCTCTATAAACAATAAAAGTTTCCTTTGTTGGAGTTATATTTTACCCCTAATTTCTGGCTACTTCCTTTTTCTTTTGATCCCCTGCCGCCTTTGAACGTTGAGGACTCTGCTAGCTAATGGGTCCCACATGTCAGCCTCTATGAACGATAAACCTTTCTTTTCTTGGAGTTATTTTCACCCCTAATTTTGTCTGCCATCTGATTCTTCGAAAGCTGCAATATTAACTTGTTTCTCTTAATTGGCATGGCGCTCACATATAGAATGGTGAACATATTGGTGTGCATTCCCTCTTCTACAAGTTCACAGATGATCCCACTATATTCCGTTTCGGTCCATCCTAAGCCGTAGCATTAACTATCGTCTATGTGTTGCTCATTACAACTTTATATCCCGAAACAAATTGATTTGTTTCCCTTATCTACAAGTTTATGAGTGATGCCATTATAACTCTTATCTGTTTTATTCCTAGCTATTATAGTAACATCCTGCTATTATTTAGTTCATGACCAATTTTAAGTAATTGCACATGTTGGTTCGCATTCCCTGCTCTATAGCTTTTGGCATCGTCACTTCTATATTTGGTTTACATTCCACGCTTTCTGTAGATCTAGCCATCATAACTTTATCTTGCTCGGTCGTTGTTACAAAAATTATGGCCTGCTACTATGTTGTTTGTGCCAATTTTTTACTCCATGAACAGGTTGGCTTGCATTCCCTGTACTACGGGTGATGCCATTGTTTTGTATCTAGTTCATTGTAAGCTAACAAAGTAAGGACTTAGTTTGGCATGCTATCACTACGCTATCTAGCTCGTAGTACAAATAAACTTGTCATACTACTAGATAATAATTTTGTGTGCCATCTTGTTCTTCAAAAGTCTGCATTATTGACTTGTTTCTCCGACTTGGCATGACGCTCACATATGGAATGCTGAACATATTGGTTTGCATTCCCTCTTATACAAGTTCACAGGTGATCCCACTATATTACGTATCCGGTCCATCCTAAGCTCCGGCATTAACTATCCTCTATGTGTTGCTCATTACAAGTTTATATTCGAAACATCGTGATTTGCATCCCCTTCACTATAAGTTCAGGAGTATTATTTAGTTCACGGCCAATATGAAGTAATTGCACTTGGCACATGTTGGTTCACATTCCCTCCTCTTTAGCTTTTGCCATCGTAACTTCTATTTTTGGTTTACATTCCTTTCTCTGTAGATGTAGCCATCATAACTTCATCTTGCTCAGTCGTTGTTACAAATTTTATAGCCTGCTACTATGTTGTTCATGCCAATTTTGTACTCCCTGAACATGTTGGTTTGCATGGGACTCGACAGTAGTAAGTCTGTTATATTGGCTGTTGGTATGCGGCATGCACTCTTTGTTTGCTTATTGTGCGCATTACAATGATCTTGTTATAACGACGAAATGATGAGTTCCAAATTCTTTGGCAAACAATATTGTAGTGTCTTTGCCTTTCCATTGTTCCTGTCTTAACTTGTAATGTCTTTATTTCGAGATATAGGTGCTTTGCATGGACAACTTAAAAGATTGCCGGATCGCTTCATCGTATTGCTAGGTTTAATTACCATTCAATTTCTCCGGGTTACGTAATATTTTTTCAAAGCCTTGCGGACTGATGTAATATTTAGTTAGTTTTTATAGTTCTTTCGCGCATTTTTCTATGGTGCTTGTGGTAAGTGAGGCTATCCGACGTAAATCATGTCTTGCGTAAATATTCTCGATATCTAAATCACAAATTTCCATCCCTTAAACGGCCCAATTAAGCGAAATCACATATGTGCCGGCCCGCAAAATCCTAAAGCGCCTATTATGCCGGCATATAAACAACAACTAAACGGGCTGGCCCACTTACTTATTGAGCCAACCCACTTGATTTACGGTGGACCCCACACTCTAATTGGGCCGGCCCACTTGCTTTAAGGTGGACCCCACACACTATTGGTCCGGCCCTGTAACAGAAAAGTGGGCCCCACAAGCTTATTGGGCCGGCCCGCTAACTCTTCGGGCCAGCCCACCTGATTTACCGTGGACCCCACATGCTAATTGGGCCGACCCACTAACTTGGTGGGCCAGCCCAATTGCTTTTGTGGTGGACCCCACATATTAAATGGGCCGGCCCTTTAACAGGAAAGTGGGACCCACCTGTGTTTTTGGCCCGGCCCACTATCTTGTCGGGCCGGCCCACTTGCTATATGGTGGACCCCACATACTAAGTGGGCCGGCCCTTTAACAGGAAAGTGGGACCCACCTTTGTTTTTGGCCCGACCCACTTACTTGTTGGGCCAGCCCACTTGCTATATGGTGGACGCATACTAAATGGGCCGACCCTTTAACAGGAAAGTGGGACCCACCTGTGTTTTTGGCCCGGCCCACTATCTTGTTGGGCCGGCCCACTTGCTATATGGTGGACCCCACATACTAAATGGGCCGCCCTTTAACGGGAAAGTGGGACCCACTGTGTTTTTGGCTCGTCCCATCGGCTTGTTGGGCCAGCCCATTTGATCTATTGTGGACCCCACGTACTAAATGGGCCGGCCCGATAGCGAGAAAGTGGGACCCACGAGCTAATTGGGCCGGCCCAATAACTTCTTGGGCCGGCCCACTTGCTTTAAGGTGGGCCCCACTTGTTAAATGGGCCGGCCCGATAACGAGGAAAGTGGGTCCCACATGTCTTGTGGGCCGGCCCTTTTGCTCGTTGACCGGTCAAACGAGTGCATTCGGCCCGGCCCATATGCTTAGTGGGCCGGCCCATTAAAGTTTTCACCGATCAACCTTAGAGGTTAGGCCCGGCCCACGTAACTAATGGACCAGCCCGGCTATATAGTTGACCAGGTCAAACTAAGTCGGCTGGTCCGGCCCGCAAACTTAATGGGCCGGCCCGCTTAAGACGTGGCGAGCCTCGTGTGGGCCTTCCATCTACCACGGGGTTTCGGCCGGTTAACGCCGTTAGCTTGCCGGTTAACGGCGTACGCCACGTGGCGGTTGCATGACGTCGGCAGTCAACGGGCCCCCGGAAACACTTCTGCAACGGTCCGATTTTCCGTGGCGGAAGGGCGCCCAAGCGCGACGGACCGAAAAAATCGTCGTAGGACTTTGCTTGACGCAGTTTCGACAACAGAACCCATATCGTCGGGTTAGGCCCATAGGCGACGAAAAATGGCCCTTAGCGGACGATTTTGGGACGTTGCCTATCAGAACATTTCTTGTAGTGACCTTCAGAATTCACGCATTTCTCCTACTGGTCGATTAAACCTTGGTTTCTTACTGCGGGAAAACTTGCTACTGTGTTCATCATACCTTCCTCTTAGGGTTCTGCTGGCGCGTAGTTGACGTGGGAGTTAGAAATCTTTGTGGTGTAGCTTTTCCTTAGTTCCCCGGCAACGGCGCCAGAAAAAGAGCTTGATGGCGTGTATTTCACACGTTCGTTGGGCAACCCCAAGAGGAAGGTATGATGCGCACAGCAGCAAGTTTTCCCTCAGAAAGAAACCAAGGTTTATCGAACCGGGAGGAGCCAAGAAGCACGTTGAAGGTTGATGGCGGCGGGATGTAGTGCGGCGCAACACCGAGGATTCCGGCGCCAACGTGGAACCTGCACAACACAACCAAAGTACTTTGCCCCAACGAAACGAGTGATGTTGTCAATCTCACCGGCTTGCTGTAACAAAGGATTAACCGTATTGTGTGGAAGATGATTGTTTGCGAGAGAAAATAGTAAAAACAAGTATTGCGGCAGATTTGTATTTCGAGTATTAAAGAATGGACCGGGGTCCACGAGTTCACTAGAGGTGTCTCTCCCATAAGATAAAAGCATGTTGGGTGAACAAATTACGGTCGGGCAATTGACAAATAGAGAGGGCATAACAATGCACATACATGACATGATAAGTATAGTGAGATTTAATTGGGCATTACGACAAAGTACATAGACCGCCATCCAAGCTGCATCTATGCCTAAAAGTCCACCTTCGAGGTTATCATCCGAACCCCTCCGGTATTAAGTTGCTAACAACGAGACAATTGCATTAAGTATGGTGCGTAATGTAATCAACAACTACATCCTCGGACATATCGCCAATGTTTTATCCCTAGTGGCAACGACACAACACAACCTTAGAACTTTACGTCCTTCGTCCCGGTGTCAATGCGGGCATGAACCCACTATCGAGCATAAATACTCCCTCTAGGAGTTAAAAGCAAAAAACTTGGCCGAGCCTCTACTAGTAACGGAGAGCATGCAAGATCATAAACAACACATATGTAATAACTTGATAATTAACATGACATGGTATTCTCTATCCATCGGATCCCGACAAACACAACATATAGAATTACGAGATAGATGATCTTGATCATGTTAGGCAGCTCACAAGATCCAACAATGAAGCACAATGAGGAGAAGACAACCATCTAGCTACTGCTATGGACCCATAGTCCGGGGGTGAACTACTCACTCATCACTCCGGAGGCGACCATGGCGGTGTAGAGTCCTCCGAGAGATGAATCCCCTCTCCGGCGGGGGTGCCGGAGGAGATCTCCGAGAATCCCCCGAGATGGGATCGGCGGCGGCGTCTCGGTAGGTTTTCCGTATCGTGATTTTTCGCATCGGGGGTTTCGCGACGGAGGCTTTAAGTAGGCGGAAGGGCGGAGTCGGGGCCTGACGAGGGGCCCACACCATAGGGCGGCGCGGGCCCCCCTTGGCCGCGCCGCCATGTGGTGTCGCCACCTCGTGGCCCCACTTCGTATGCTCTTCGGTCTTACGGAAGCTCCGTGGAAAAATAGGCCCACTGGGTCTTCGTTTCGTCCAATTCCGAGAATATTTCGTTACTAGGATTTACGAAACCAAAAACAGCAGAAAACGAAACTGGCACTTCGGCATCTTGTTAATAGGTTAGTTCCAGAAAATGCACGAATATGACATAAAATGTGTATAAAACATGTAGGTATCATCAATAATATGGCATAGAACATAAGAAATTATCGATACGTCGGAGACGTATCAAGCATCCCCAAGCTTAGTTCTGCTCGTCCCGAGCGAGTAAAACGATAACAAAGATAATTTCTGAAGTGATATGCCATCATAACCTTGATCATACTATTTGTAAACATATGTAGTGGATGCAGCGATCAAAACAATGGTAATGACATGAGTAAACAAGTGAATCATAAAGCAAAGACTTTTCATGAATAGTACTTCAAGACAAGCATCAATAAGTCTTGCATAAGAGTTAACTCATAAAGCAATAAATCAAAGTAAAGGTATTGAAGCAACACAAAGGAAGATAAAGTTTCAGCGGTTGCTTTCAACTTGTAACATGTATATCTCATGGATAATTGTCAACATAGAGTAATATAACAAGTACAATATGCAAATATGTAGGACTCAATGCACAGTTCACACAAGTGTTTGCTTCTTGAGGTGGAGAGAGATAGGTGAACTGACTCAACATAAAAGTAAAAAGAATGGTCCTTCAAAGAGGAAAGCATCGATTGCTATATGTGTGCTAGAGCTTTTATTTTGAAAACATGAAACAATTTTGTCAACGGTAGTAATAAAGCATATGAGTTATGAAAATTATATCTTACAAGTTGCAAGCCTCATGCATAGTATACTAATAGTGCCCGCACCTTGTCCTAATTAGCTTGGACTACGGATCTTTGCAATGCACATGTTTTAACCAAGTGTCACAATGGGGTACCTCCATGTCGCACTGTACAAAGGTCTAAGGAGAAAGCTCGCATTTTGGATTTCTCGCTTTTGATTATTCTCAACTTAGACATCCATACCGGGACAACATGGACAACGAGATAATGGACTCCTCTTTAATGCATAAGCATGTGGCAACAATTATTATTCTCATATGAGATTGAGGATATGTGTCCAAAGCTGAAACTTCCACCATGAATCATGGCTTTAGTTAGCGGCCCAAAGTTCTTCTCTAACAATATGCATGCTCCAACCATAAAGGTGGTAGATCTCTCTTACTTCGGACAAGACGGACATGCATAGCAACTCACATGATATTCAACAAGGAATAGTTGATGGCGTCCCCGAAGCATGGTTATCGCACAACAAGCAACTTAATAAGAGATAAAGTGCATAAGTACATATTCAATACCACAATAGTTTTTAAGCTATTTGTCCCATGAGCTATATATTGCAAAGGTGAATGATGGAATTTTAAAGGTAGCACTCAAGCAATTTACTTTGGAATGGCGGATAAATACCATGTAGTAGGTAGGTATGGTGGACACAAATGGCATAGTGGTTGGCTCAAGTATTTTGGATGCATGAGAAGTACTCCCTCTCGATACAAGGTTTAGGCTAGCAAGGTTATTTGAAACAAACACAAGGATGAACGGTACAGCAAAACTCACATAAAAGACATATGGTAAACATTATAAGACTCCATACCGTCTTCCTTGTTGTTCAAAACTCAATACTAGATGTTATCTAGACTCTAGAGAAACCAAATATGCAAACCAAATTAGCAAGCTCTAAGTATTTCTTCATTAATGGGTGCAAAGTATATGATGCAAGAGCTTAAACATGAGCACAACAATTGCCAAGTATCAAATTATCCAAGACATTTTAGAGTTACTACATGTAGCATTTTCCAATTCCAACCATATAACAATTTAACGAAGAAGAAACTTCGCCATGAATACTATGAGTAGAGCCTAAGGACATATTTGTCCATATGCTACGACGGAGCGTGTCTCTCTCCCATAAAGTGAATGCTAGGATCCATTTTATTCAAACAAAACAAAAAACAAAAACAAACCGACGCTCCAAGCAAAGTACATAAGATGTGACGGAATAAAAATATAGTTTCAGGGGAGGAACCTGATAATGTTGTCGATGAAGAAGGGGATGCCTTGGGCATCCCCAAGCTTAGACGCTTGAGTCTTCTTAGAATATGCAGGGGTGAACCACCGGGGCATACCCAAGATGGGATCGGCGGCGGCGGCGTCTCAGTAAGGTTTTCCGTATCGTGGTTCTTCGCATCAGGGGTTTCGCGACGGAGGCTTTAAGTAGGCGGAAGGGCAGAGTCGGGGGCCTGACGAGGGGCCCACACCATAGGGCGGCGCGGGCCCCCCTCGGCCGCGCCGCCATGTGGTGTCGCCACCTCGTGGCCCCACTTCGTATGCTCTTCGGTCTTACGGAAGCTCCGTGGAAAAATAGGCCCCCGGGTCTTCGTTTCGTCCAATTCCGAGAATATTTCGTTACTAGGATTTCCGAAACCAAAAACAGCAGAAAACTGAGAACCGGCACTTCGGCATCTTGTTAATAGGTTAGTTCCAGAAAATGCACGAATATGACATAAAATGTGTATAAAACATGTAGGTATCATCAATAATATGGCATAGAACATAAGAAATTATCGATACGTCGGAGACGTATCAGGTTCCCCAACGGTGTGTAATCTGCGCTCATCAAGCTCTTTTTTCTGGAGCCGCGGGGAGAAAGAGGATTTCTGCAAGGGGAGTCTCTCATCTCCAATCTCCAATCTCTTTACTTTTTTATTGTTTTTCTTAGTTTATTTTACTTTGTGTTTTTTGCTTCATTATATAAAAAACACAAAAAATTAGTTTCTAGTATAGCTTTTATTTCTGTTGTTCTATTTTAATCTTGCTAAAAATGGGTACTCCTAAAACACTAGTTGTGTGACTTTACTAGCACAAACAACAATGCTTGTACACCTATTGCTCCACATGCTCCTGAAGCAGCTTTCTACGAAATTAAACCTGTTTTATTAAATCTTGTTATGAAAGAGCAATTTTCTGGTGTTACTACTGATGATGTTGCTTCTCACCTTAATAATTTTGTTAAACTTTGTGAGATGCAAAAATATAAGGATGTAGATGGTGAAATTATTAAACTGAAATTGTTTCCTTTCTCTTTGAGAGGGAGAGCTAAAGATTGGTTGCTATCTTTGCCTAGAAATAGTATTGACTCTTGGGTTAAATGCAAATATGTTTTTATTAGAAAGTATTATCCTCTTGCTGAGATGGAGTCCAGAGGAGAGATGGAGAAGCGCCACGGGGCTGCCACACAAGGCCATGGCGCGGCCCAAGCCCTGGCCGCGCCATGGGGTGGTGTGGGCCCCCAGGCACCCACCGACCTCGCCCTTCCGCCTATTTATTCACGATCTAGGAAAAAACCTAAATACCTGAGCCTCCATCCACGAAAAATTCCGTCGCGGCCGCCATCGCCGACCCTAACTTGGGAGGGTTCTGAAGCTCTTTCCGGCACCCTTCTGGAGAGGGAGATCATCACCGGAGGTCTCTACGTCGCCATGCCCGCCTTCGAAGTGATGCGTGAGTAGTTCATCTCTGGACTACGGGTTCATAGCAGTAGCTAGATGGTTGTCTTCTCCAATTTATGCTTCATGTTTAGATCTTGTGAGCTGCCTATCATGATCAAGATCATCTTTATGTAATGCTACATGTTGTGTTTGCTGGGATCCGATGAATATTGAATACTATGTTGAGATCGATTATATAATTGTCATATGTTATTGGTGATCTTGCATGCTCTCCATCGCTAGTAGATGTTTTGGCCAACTAAATTCTTGTAACTCCAAAAGGAAGTATTTATGCTCGATAGTGGGTTCATGCCTCTAGTAATCTGGAAAAGTGACAATAACTTCTAAGATTGTAGATGTGTTGTTTCTACTAGGAAGAAAACAATAATGTTGTATCTAAGGATAATTCTATTGTTTACATTACACACATTGCTTAATGCGAGAATCTGTTGCTTGCGACTTAATACTGGAAGGGGTTCGGATGATAACCGGAAGGTGGATTATTAGTCATAGAAGCAGTTGGATTACGGTCTATGTACTATGTTGTAATGCCCAAATGAATCTCATAGTAATCATCTTGTCATGTATGATCTTTATTCTATCAATTGCCTAGCTGTAATTTATTCACCCAACATGTTATTTATCTTTATTGAGAGACACCTCTAGTGAACTGTGGATCCCGGTCCTTTCTTTTACACTGATAAAATCATCATGTTCTGTTTACTTATTGCAAACACTATTCTCTTTAATTCCACTGCAAACAAACATCTCTTTCCACGCTATACAGTTAATCCTTTGTTTTCAGCAAAACCTGTGAGATTGACAACCTCACTGTAAGTTGGGGCAAAGTATTTTGGTTGTGTTGTGTGCAGGTTCCACGTTGTTGCTGACGCCGGTAGTGCGACCTGCCACAAGTCAGCTAGCAACACCTTTAGAAGTCACGCATTTCTCCTACTGGTCGTTTAAACATTGGTTTCTTACTGAGGGAAAACTTGCTACTGTGCTCATCGTACCTTCCTCTTGGGGTTCCCCAACGGCGTGCAATCTACGCTCATCATGCACCATGTAATATTGCCTATTGATCTTGAGAGGAAACTACTATTTGAAGTGTGGTAAAGCGAACTGCGAGAAGTAACATTACCGTATTGGCGATTTGACACATGAATAAGGAGGATAAGAGAGATTCATGAAGCTCATCTATCGATGACCATAGGGTACACCCCTTAATAGCACTAGTCCATATGTGATGCACAAGGCTAGATGCTGTGTTATTTAGAGATGCGATGATCGATGGCTTTCTGGGCGCATCTTATTAATTATGAAGCTCTCCCACACACACAACATGCTTGAAAGCATATTTCATCTTGATTAACACGAGTCCTAGTGCTAGAGGTGGATCCAATAATCTCTGAGAACACTTTGTCTTATAAAGTTCCAACCATTTTTATATAACGTTTTTATTGTTTTATATACTTTTCCTGCAACCATTTACAATACCCATTTTTATTATTTTGAGATTAGAAAACAATTATTAAGTAAAATTTAGTAGAAAGTACAAGAAATATCAAGATCATTACAAGTAGCTTCTCGTGGTTCGATACTCTTATTTCGAAACTAGATACAACTGATCATCAGCATGACAAATTTGTGTACCACCCGGCCTCCCTTTTCAAGTTCGTGTACTAATTTGCTCCTAACGTGCAAGCTTATGTACCCCTAGTGCAAATACCTCAAAAAGAATCCTGTGAATACATGTTGAGAATCGGAACTTATGTTTTTTACACGGCAGATAAAAAAAATATTATTTATCTCAAAAAATGTCTAGATGCACGTCTATGTTTTTTTTCAGTTTTTATATTTTAAAATGTATTTTCAAACAATGGCTTCATGCGAGCCGAATTGGATTTCCAAACCAGAATGTAGCTAGTTGTTTTTTGAACAAGGCATGTAGCTAGTTAAGTTAAGTACGTACGTATCGGAATGGCATCCATGCATGATTGAGCAGCGTAGCATTCGCGCACAGGACCCATCACCGTCCTCATTCCCCGACCCCAGGCCACCGGCGGATCAAACCGGAACACGTCGCCCCTCCCCGTGCTGGAATTCAGTTCGCGGCAGCGCCGGCCTCACTCAATACGAAAAGGCGCGGCGAGACAGGTCAGTCGACCCATGCGTGCACCAACACGACGCGGGATGAACAGCTCCTACCAACGTTGTCCATTCCCTCCCATTCGTTTCTCGCGCGCCTAGGCCCCGCTCAGCACCTCCATGGCCGCCTCCCCTATATATAAGCGCCATGAACTCCCACTCCAACTCGTGCACAACCGAAGCTCGAGGAGCTCTCATCAGCACTGTGCTTACTGTGGTGATCGATAGACATATACTCTTGCAGTGGCCTGTTGTTCTCTTTGGGTTCAGTGATCGATCGCCTGCTCTGCTTTGTTCTGCTCTAACCTGTTTCTTTGGCCATGGTGGTGCTCGCGAAGCCGGCAGCGCTCGAGCAGATCTCGCTGCTGAGGACGCCGGAGCCGTGGGAGACTTTCTTGGGAGTCCCGGCCGTGGACCTGTCCGGGCCCGACGCGGCCGAGGACGTGGTGCGAGCCTGCGAGCAGTTCGGGTTCTTCAGCGTGGTGAACCACGGCGTGCCGGCTGGCGTTGTCGACCGGCTGGAGGCGGAGGCCGTCCGGTTCTTCGGGTCGTCGCAGGCGGTCAAGGACGCGTCGGCCCCCGCCGGCGCCGACCCGTTCGGGTACGGCAGCAAGCGCATCGGTCGCAATGGCGACATGGGGTGGCTCGAGTACCTCCTCCTCGCCATCGACCGTGACGCGCTCTCTGAAAAGGCCTCCCGTGCAGCCACGTCGACCGCGCTGAGAGACGCCATTAACGAGTACGTGGTCACGATGCGCGGGCTGGCGAGGACGGTGCTGGAGATGGTTGCCGATGGGCTGGGCGTGTCACCGCGGGGCGCGCTGGCGGACATGGTGACGGGGGACGCGAGCGACCAGGTGTTCCGGCTGAACCACTACCCGCCCTGCCCGCTGCTGCAGGGCCTCCCGCCCAGCTGCAGCGTCACGGGGTTCGGCGAGCACACCGACCCACAGCTCGTCTCCATCCTGCACTCCAACGGCACCGCCGGGCTCCAGGTGGCGCTCCACGACGGGCGGTGGGTGTCCGTCCCGCCCAACCGCGACGCCTTCTTCGTCAACGTCGGCGACTCCCTCCAGGTACGCACGCACGCCGCCCACATTCATCGACGACGGGATCAAGATTCTGTCCACGGCGTACGACAGCTAACTAATCAGCTCTTGGTCGGCCCATCCATCCTGCAGGTGCTAACGAATGGGAGGCTGAAGAGTGTCCGGCACCGGGTGGTGGCCGGCAGCGGGCTCAAGTCGCGGGTGTCGATGATCTACTTCGGCGGGCCACCGCTGGCGCAGAGGATTGCACCGCTGCCGCAGCTGCTGGCGGGGCTGCCGCTCTACAGGGAATTCACGTGGGGAGAGTACAAGAAGGCGGCCTACCGCTCTCGCCTCGGCGACAACCGCCTGGCCCCCTTCGAGGAGCCACCTGTCGCCGCCGGCCACCACCACTGGTCCTGATCCACCGGCGGTCTCAACAAGATACCAGGAGAGACCACACACCAGCTCCACCGAGGTAGCTTTGCCTAGCTTTTTCGTGTGACGTGTCGACGTGCACAAGGCTGCTGATTGCTCCATCCGCCATGAGTGACCTGGCTGCCTGTCTTTCTGTCGCTGTGGGCACAGCACGGAGACGAAGCCGATTCCTCGATCTCGCCGATCACTTTGGTCAAATGTACAGTTACTAGCACTAGAGATCGATCCAGCTTGTTGTTGGTTAATGCGCGCCGTATGTCTTTGTTGACATGCGGTGAAAGTTGATGTGTGTCGGAATCTTTCCAACAGGTGTGGTTACTACTCGAGTGTGCTACTCTATTCTATTTATAGGAGTCTTGTGTTTGTCCCTTCTTGTGCTCTGCTTCCTGTCTTCCTTTGCTTTTGTTGCTTCCACTTGTAGGCATGTTTGAGCTCATCTCATTGGGCGTATGCATGTGGGCCTTCTCCCACACTGTTCCCCAAGGGCCATGAATGTCTAATGTTGATAGTGCTTGACTCGTAGTGATTACACAATTTTTTTTTTGACAAAACTCAAAAGTGATTACAATGTGGGAGATCCCATTTTGATCTAGGGTCCATATGTTCCTGCTATCAGAAAACACATTTTAAATGTTAAAAAATGATGAACAAAAATTCCGTGCGCACATGTCGACATTCTATACGTGCACGCTAAATTTCGCGAAAAAACAACATTTTTTATGTGCTATGTAAAAAAAGATAAGAAAATATCCTCGTGAAGAGCTTTTTTAAGCACCAAAATTTGTCTTTTACACATGACACAAAAACAATGTCCTTTTTTGTGAAACAACTTTGCGAGTACATAGAACATCAAGATGTATGTACAACATTTTTTGTTGGATTTTTTCAACATTGTTTTTGCCACAAGGATCATGAATGTCTAATGTTGACAGTGTTTGAATCTTTTTGATTAGTGATTACACAATTTTTGTCTACAAAACTCAAAAGTGATTAAAATGGGTGGTATATATGTATATCTCCTATATAGGGATGTTTTTGCTCATGTGATTGGGCGTGTATGCACGTGGGTCTTCACATCGTAGAGTTCCTCATGGATATGCCTTGCCATGGGCAGCCCGGCCCGAGGCCCGGCCCGAAAATCCAAGGCATGGGCCAGAAAATGTTGGCCCAACAACTGGGATGGGCCAGGCCTGGGTAGCCCAAAAAACGATGTTTAACGAAGCAGCCCAGCTCGCGACCCGATGGGTTTTCCAGGCTATTGATCAGGCCGAGCTTGGGCATGATTTTTCATCGTCAGGTTTTTCTCGGCTCAGGCCGAGGCCCGGCCTAGACATGGCCAGGTATACTCAAGGAAGATGACACAGTTTGGACGCATGTCATTAGGCGATGCATGTGGGCCTTCTCCCCCATTGTATAGTTCCACAAGAACCATGAATATCTAATTATAAAGTTCGTCACGGCACTGCCGGCCGTTGACTGCTAGACTGTTAGTTACAATATTATTTTAGAAATACAAAAATATATAAGTTATCCGAAGTAGTGCAAAAGTGTTATCATGGAAGTACTGGTCAACTAACGTGAGACTGCTATTGTAGCGCAACGGTTCGGATATTTTTCCAGCGCCCACGGGTATCACCGGAAGAAATAAAGCGATTTCCTCGCAAAGAAATCACGAGCATGATATTCTTCCTTAATGTGGATCTAAACAGCGGGAGGAAGAAGCAAAAGTAGTAGGGTCAAACTCCTCTATCGACAAAATACAAGAAAAGTAAAAGTGTAAAATCACTTGTTTGAAATCTCTTAAACATAATCTTTGATGTTAGAAGTTGTATTTTTGGTGGTCAACAGGAAGAAATCACAAAAGAGGTAATCGCTAATAATCGTGAGGCGATCATAAACGACGGTGGTATGGGAAGATGCAGATAGTGGAGTACTACTGTTTCCAGTGCTACTGCAAAAGAAAACAGTAGCACTATGTGATGGAGTAAGTATAACTTTCTAAAGATACCATAAAAGAAGGTAATAGCATTTTATAGATGGCAGCATACAAAAACACAATCTTATTTTCTTAGGTTAAAAGATGGGGCGAATGTTAGATTTTCTTTTGAACTTCCGCTGAAGAATTATGCACTGCTCACTAGTAGGAAAAATGCTATAGGAGCACACTCATTGGAAGCACATCTATCTGAACGCACGCGGCTGCTATTAGTAGTCGTGGACCAAAAATGCGCACGTAACTGGTGTGCTCGTACTGGTCGCGGAGTAGATAGAAAGGCATACAACTACTAGGTGGGGCTCGGCTGTACTTGAATTCAGAAAGTACAGGTAGCGCGCACCAATGGGGGCACGCGACTTCTATGTTCATACCGATCATGTGCGTCTTTGCCCGCCCGCTTCCAATATATTATGTTGATGGACGCGGGTGAGCCAAAATATTAGTAGCATGCCTCATTTGGGCACCTTACTAGTAGTGTGCCCTATTTTGGGCACCCTACTACTAATTCTCAGGATTTGCACCCCGCGTTGATCGATGTCGCCTTTTTAGTTTTGAAAAAATAAAAGAAAATGATAGAAAATTTAAAAAATCCTTCGAGATGAACACCTCCTCTGCAGCAACGGTGAGCACCTCCGACGTCCTTCTCCTCCGCCTACATCCGATGTCGTTCTCCGTCTCTGCCAACAACTTGCTTAGATGCCCTGCTCCGCCACCACCGATGCCTGCATTTCTCCGCCACCGTCGATGCCTGCTCTGACTACCTCCTACAAGCCATCTCCTCTGGTCAACTTCACAAGGAGGCGACATGGACTCGATTGCTTTTTTCAGTTTTTAGGGTGTTTTGTGTAAAATCACGTGAACAGCTAGGCAATAGTCCCAACTTTTAAAAAAAAAAAACTGCAAAACAAAACTCACTAGAAACGGACAAGCGCACAGGGCTAATACATTACTAGCAGCGAGCCGAGCGCGCACACGACTAGTACCTGCCATACTAGTGGCGTGTCAGGTACACACGCGAGTAGTAGGCCCTTATCACTGCTGAGGTACCAGTGGCGAGCCAGGGCCCGTGACTGGAAGCCAAAAATGACACCGTTATGTAATTACTATCTAAAATCACCGTTGAGGTTGAAGATTCGTGTAAAAACTACCTTTCTTGTGCGCAGTTGGAAAATGGCCAGCGCGGAAAGATCTAGACCGGAAAAATAGTATTAGGTGGTTAATTCATATTTCATAGTTGACATTGGAAAAATAACATTGACACCTAAGATTTCCACGGTGAAATTGCTTTCAAAAAAATGTATCTAGTTACCGCGTCAAGAAAAACTACTGCTAGAACTACGGTTCAGGTTGAAATTACCATCCTGATGCACCACTGAGAAATTACCATAGTAGGAATATGCACCCACGAATAATTATATTAGGTATTGATGACCTGTTTCATAGTTGACATCGGCAAATTACTGTTGACGTTCAAGATTTGTATCGATAAATTTTCTTTAGAAAAAATATGGGTAGTTATCACCCCTCAGATTACTGCAGAAGCTGAATATTTATATATTTATATTGACTATTTACTGCAAAGAATACTATCATAATCTTAACAAAATTACTATCAAATTTTTTAAAAATGAAAAAAGGTCTTAAAAATGATGCATCGTTTCACGCGAAATGTTCATGTGTCTGAACAATGCCAAATGGTGTGGAAGCAGCAAAATCTCTCAACTTTTATATATGGATATGGATGTAAATATGTGGAGAGTATTTAAATGTCTATGAGTACGCACTTTTTATCTACAAAACTCAAAAGTGATTACAATCTGTGTTTCTTAAATATGGAATGGGTCCCGAAGGATCCTGACCATTGTTGTGTTATTTCTGGGCGGTTACATAAGCTTTCATACATGACCTTAAGAAATTAAAAATTACAACATTGTCTTGATCTTTTGTACAAAGAACCATGTACATCAGATTGGAAAAGCAATGTAGTCCTTGTAATTTGCTGCACATGTAATTAGATTTTCTTCCGATTGTCACATCCAGCAACTAATAGGACTACACATTCTCTTTTCCATTATAGGTAAAAATAATCAATTCTCCAAACTTCATTACTCAAAAATATGAAATCTTTGTTCATATCTGATGTGATAATGACGTTCAACTGACCATTGTAGAGAATATCATGTTTGTTAGTATTATAGTACCATTTTTTCACAAGACGCATATGACATATTTATACTAATTTATTTTACTTATTTATAACTCATTATATTAATATGCAATCATAACCAATGTCAGCATTCCTAAGTATTTTGTTACTGCATTCTTCACATAATTTTTCCATGTTTCCTTGGAGATGCCTCTACGATGTGAACATAATCTACATCATTCCTAAGTTTTCTTCACATAATTAATAGTAATTCACAATGAGAATTGTAGTTGTTACTTTTTTGAAGCATGGCCTCTTATAAAAACATTTTCTTGTTCCATATATGAGTGAAAAATAGAAGGACACTAGGGATGCCTCTACGAGCACGTGTCACTTGATGCATTCCATATGTGAGTAAATGTGTTCTCATGTCTATTTAGTGTTCTGGTTATGGTTTAAAGAATTAACTGAATTTTCTAGAGTTTATGGTGGTCTACTAATAAATTGAATTTTCAATCTGGCCACGTTGGCACGGCAAGGGTGGCGGCTTATGCAAGAACCAACTTCTTTATGTGTTATTTTTTCTGAAAACTAGATATTTCCCAAATTTCTCTGACTTGACGCTAAGCCACAGGCGGGTATGTCATACACATGGTGCAGCATCTTGCGTGGGGTAGAAATTCTGAAACAAGGAGTGGTGTGGAGAGTTGGTACCGGTGATTCCATGGAGGTGTGGTCTGATCCATGGATCCCTTGAGGAACCACGAGAAGACCGGTCAACCGGCGTGGACGTGCTCTTGTGGGTTCCTGATCTGATAAACCCAGTGACTGAACAATGGGACTCTGACCTTGCGCTTTATCTGTTTGTGAGGAGGATGGAAAGTCATTTTGGACATACCGTTGTGGAGATCATTTGGCATTGCATTATGATGTAAAGGGGGAAGGCTCAGTCAAATCGGTGCACCACCTTGGAGTAGCCATCCGCGATGCGAAGTAGGGAAGAGATGCGAGCTCGTCCTCGACGACTGCTCCCTCTACTTCACCGTCGAAGCAAATCTGGAAGCTCAAGTTGCTGGAAAAAATTCGAATTTTTCTGTGGAGGCTTGCACAAAACAGTCTGAATGAACATATAGAGGAAGCACATCGAGCTTGATACATGGTGCCCGATGTGTTTTAGGCTTGATGAGGACGACGGCCACCTGTTTGTTCGGTGCAATTATGTGAAGAAGGCTAGGAGAAAGTGAATCTAGAAGAGATCAGAGTTGCAGTGTTGGAGTGCCGAAACCGAGATGCTATATTTGAGCTGCTATGCTGTAAATCGTTGAAGCAAAAGGAGTTGGTCTCATTTTTATTGTACGAGTGAAATGCAAGAAACAGAGATAATTTTGGAGACAAGGCATAGTCAACTGAAGATGCGTGTTTTCAGATCAATAAACACTTAAGAGTTTGTGGGGGAACCTGCTGTAAAGGAACATACATCGATCCAAAGTGCAGCTTCTTTGTTATGCTATCATGTTTATGAAATATTGGGCAGGACTCCATGGGGAGAAGGATGCTGCAGATATCTGGGCTGGTGCAGATAACCTCATGCGGCTAGCATCGACGGGAGGGGAATGCTGAAACTGGGAATTCTGGTCCAGATCCTACTCTTCGCCTCGAAGATAAGAAGCCTGAGGATGATAAAGATGTTGGAGATATTGCCTGAAGAAATGCGTTGGGGAGATTGCTTTGGGATCCATTTACATGTTGCATGTTTCATACTGTCTTGATGCCTGGTGATCCTTTCGATGGTGGCTTGATCTTAATTGGTGGGATTTCAGTTCCACGTGCCATGTAATAAGACTTCTTAGTGTTAGTTTGGTTGTTGTTCGTTTGAACGGTAGCAGTAGGGGCGGCGCTTTCCCTTCTGTTTTTTATGTTTCCTGTAAACTACCTCAATATGGTTTTGTTATCTCGCCGATAATAAAATTTGATCCCCCGTTGAATCGCTTGGAAAAAAGTACAGCTTCTTTGATGGTCCCTAGACAGGAGTTTATCAAAGTAAATTTTGATGTTGCTTTCAACGATATACCGCGTTCAAATACATGAGGTTTTATTCTGCTTTCGGACCAGGGAGCCTCCATAGCTGGTGCAGCAGGAAACATAGAGCATGCCAAGTGAACGTGATGTTTTTGCTCATAGGTGTAGATGCACTTATTATGAAAAATGTATTTTACATTTATTTTAAAAATGTTTAAAAATTTCGAAATAAAGTCCTGAGTGTACGTCCTCACATTCTATGTTAGCTCACAAAAGTTTGGAAAAACATTTTTTGTGCACTATGTAATAAAGATAAAACAAATGTCTCGTTAAAAGCTATATTGGAGCATCGAAAATTATTTTTTTACACTGGCCACAAAAAATAATATTTTTCTGTGAAACTTAGTGCGCGAATATAGATTGTCTGGATGTACACCCTGATATTTTTTTCAAATTTTTTAAACATTTTTAAATATAATTTTAAATAGTGGATGCATCTACACCTATGAGCCAAAATAGATTTCCCATGCCAAGTCTGCTTTACAAGCTGAGGCATTAGCCTGAGCGGGGCGATCGATGGTACATCTCGGATGGATATCTATAGGGTTATTTTTTATACTGATTCTTCTACTCTTGTCCAAGCTCTGAAAATAACCAACTATGACCTTTCAGAGATTGGTGTTACATGTTTACTAAATTTCGATAAGTTTGAGTTTAGTTTTTGCCATCATGATTGTAATAAGTTAGCACATGAATTAGCTTAATATGGTGCTAGGGAGATTTTGCCGATCTCCCAGTGGATCGAGCATTGCCCATAATTGGTTTTTTGGTTTAGTTACCAGCGAGTTTGCTAAACAAGTGGTTTAATAAAGTAATATTTTCCACGTTGAATAAAAGAGAAAAGTCTAGAGCACGTGTAGAATTGTTTCTAGGAAAACTTCATCCACAAATGGTTAGCATCGATCACTTTTTATTTTCCCTTGGTTAAATATAATTGGCATTAAACTATATATATAGAAAAAATAGAAATATATCGATGGATAAGGGCATGCATAACTAGTTAAAATTTAAAACTTACTAAGTGTGAACAAATATATAATAAACATCAACATCAACAATATGGAATGGTAATTTACAGATCTATTAATTGGTATTGATGAAGATGTCCATTTTTTCTATATAATATTTCACAATCAAAAGAGTTCAAATTTGACTAAATTAATACGCTTTACTTTTATGGGGGAGATGTACTACATGTTTGGTCTCCTTCACCAAAGGTGGGTACCGCTCCCGCGTGAACTTTTTTCTCAACCGGGATCGGGTCCAGAATGACCCAAGAGCTGCTTATATTATAGCGGTGGGATTACAATTTACAAAAAGATCAAAAACAAAAGGAAAATACAAACAAGACCTACACTGTTACACAAAGGACTCGGAAACGGAAACAGAAAAAGCAATCAAGTATTTGGGACCTTTCTCCACCGCATCATGACGACAAACTCGACGGCCGGTGCAGCGATGCCAACGCTGAGGATGAACCACTCTGGATAGCACCTCCGTTGAACCTTCGTCTGGAGTTCAGAAGCCTCCAAGATGGCATGCGGCTAGGATGTTGAACAACCACTTGCTGGTGCCCTTGAGAGCTGCCAATCGGCAATAAGTAGACGCGATATGGGGCACACCGTTGTGAGTCCTCTACTGGTGAACTCTAGAGGAAAGCAGCAGAAGATTCTCGCCGTGCCAGCTGACGCAAAGCATGACCCCACCTCTCCCCTCCTTCATCACCTCCATGGTTGCGGGAAGAAGAAAGGAACAAGAAGCCCGAGCCAAAAGCACAGCCGGTGGCCTCCAGTGTTAGATGTAAAGGTGAAACTGCATACTCATTGAAGGATATGTCATCAACTCTTCTCTTAGCCGCCTCTGGCTCCAACCAGAGGAGCACCGCGGTGAGGAGGAGCAGGGCCATCGGACGCCAGAAGCGGCCTACTAGTTCTGGCGATTCACTCCGGACTAGCATAAAGCCAAGCACAAACATTAGAACTAAAGCTAAACCAAGACTACTTTCTTACAGGGAGGAGACCTCGGCCTGTTTGCCGACCCTAGATCTGGCGGAGCACTAGGAGAACTGGAAGGGAGCGAGAGCGGTTGGGAACAAGAGGAAGTCTCGCTCCCTTCTTATTTTCGCACTCTCGGGCGGCTTTGTCGTCTGCCATATTTGAGACACCACGGTTATGGGCTTCCCTCTAAACCCCTTTCTTCTCTGGGCCTCTGGCGACGATGAACATTATTGCACTCTGATACGTTTCCGACGTATCGATAATTTCTTATGTTCCATGCCACATTATTGATGATATCTACATGTTTTATGCACACTTTATGTCATATTCGTGCATTTTCTGGAATTAACCTATTAACAAGATGCCGAAGAGCCGATTGTCTGTTTTTCTGCTGTTTTTGGTTTCAGAAATCATAGTAACGAAATATTCTCGGAATTGGACGAAATCAACGCCCAGGGACCTATTTTGCCACGAAGCTTCCAGAAGACCGAAGAGGAGTCGAAGTGGGGCCACGAGGTGCCGCCACCATAGGGCGGCGTGGCCCAGGCCCTGGCCGCGCCGACCTATGGTGTGGGGCCCTCGTGTGGCCCCCCACGTTGCCCTTCCGCCTACTTAAAGCCTCCGTCGCGAAAACCCCGGTACGAGAGAACCACGATACGGAAAACCTTCCCGAGAGACGCCGCCGCCGCCAATCCCATCTCGGGGGATTCCGGAGATCTCCTCCGGCACCCTGCCGGAGAGGGGATTCATCTCCCGGAGGACTCTTCACCGCCATGGTCGCCTCCGGAGTGATGAGTGAGTAGTTCACCCCTGGACTATGGGTCCATAGCAGTAGCTAGATGGTTGTCTTCTCCTCATTGTGCTTCATTGTTGGATCTTGTGAGCTGCCTAACATGATCAAGATCATCTATCCGTAATACTATATGTTGTGTTTGTCGGGATCCGATGGATAGAGAATACCATGTTATGTTAATTATCAAGTTATTACCTATGTGTTGTTTATGCTCTTGCATGCTCTCCGTTATTAGTAGAGGCTCTGGCCAAGTTTTTGCTCTTAACTCCAAGAGGGAGTATTTATGCTCGATAGTGGGTTCATGCCTCCATTGATACCTGGGACGAGTGACGAGAAAGTTCTAAGGTTGTGTTGTGCTTGTTGCCACTAGGGATAAAACATTGATGCTATGTCTAAGGATGTAGTTGTTGATTACATTACGCACCATACTTAATGCAATTGTCTCGTTGCTTTGCAACTTAATACTGGAAGGGGTTCGGATGATAACCTCGAAGGTGGACTTTTTAGGCATAGATGCGGTTGGATGGCGGTCTATGTACTTTGTCGTAATGCCCAATTAAATCTCACTATACTTATCATGACATGTATGTGCATTGTTATGCCCTCTCTATTTGTCAATTGCCCGACTGTAATTTGTTCACCCAACATGCTTTTATCTTATGGGAGAGACACCTCTAGTGAGCTGTGGACCCCGGTCCATTCTTTTATACTTGAAATACAAATCTGCTGCAATACTTGTTTTTACTATTTTCTTGCAAACAATCATCTTCCACACAATACGGTTAACCCTTTGTTACAGCAAGCCGGTGAGATTGACAACCTCACTGTTTCGTTGGGGCAAAGTAATTTGGTTGTGTTGTGCAGGTTCCACGCTGGCGCCGGAATCTCTGGTGTTGCGCCGCACTACATCCCGCCGCCATCAACCTTCAACGTGCTTCTTGGCTCCTCCTGGTTCGATAAACCTTGGTTTCTTTCTGAGGGAAAACTTGTTGATGTGCGCATCATACCTTCCTCTTGGGGTTCCCAACGAACGTGTGAGTTACACGCCATCAAGCTCTTTTTCTGGCGCCGTTGCCGGGGAGATCAAGACACGCTGCAAGGGGAGTCTCCACTTCTCAATCTCTTTACTTTGTTTTTTCTTGCTTTATTTTATTTACTACTTTGTTTGCTGCATTATATTAAAACACAAAAAAATTAGTTGCTAGCTTTACCTTATTTACTGTCTTGTTTGCTATATCAAAAACACAAAAAAAATAGTTACTTGCATTTACTTTATCTAGTTTGTTTTATTTACTGCTGCTAAAATGGCCACCCCTGAAAATACTAAGTTGTGTGATTTCACAACCACAAATAATAATGATTTCATATGCACACCTATTGCTCCACCTGCTACTACAGCAGAATTCTTTGAAATTAAACCTGCTTTCTTGAATCTTGTTATGCGAGAGCAATTTTCACGTGTTAGTTCGATGATGCTGCTGCCCATCTCAATAATTTTTTTGAATTGTGTGAAATGCAAAAGTATAAAGATGTAGATGGTGACATTATAAAATTAAAATTGTTTCCTTTCTCATTTAGAGGAAGAGCTAAAGATTGGTTGCTATCTCTGCCTAAGAATAGTATTAATTCCTGGACTAAATGCAAGGATGCTTTTATTGGTAGATATTATCCCCCTGCTAAAATTATATCTTTGAGGAGTAGCATAATGAATTTTAAACAATTGGATAATGAACATGTTGCTCAAGCTTGGGAAAGAATGAAATCTTTGGTTAAAAATTGCCCAACCCATGGACTGACTACTTGGATGATCATCCAAACCTTCTATGCGGGACTAAATTTTTCTTCGCGGAATTTATTGGATTCAGCTGCTGGAGGTACCTTTATGTCCATCACTCTTGGTGAAGCAACAAAGCTCCTTGATAATATGATGGTTAATTACTCCGAATGGCACACGGAAAGAGCTCCACAAGGTAAGAAGGTAAATTCTGTTGAAGAATCCTCTTCCTTGAATGATAAGGTTGATGCTATTATGTCTATGCTTGTGAATGATAGGACTAATGTTGATCCTAATAATGTTCCGTTAGCTTCATTGGTTGCCCAAGAAGAACATGTTGATGTAAACTTCATTAAAAATAATAATTTCAACAACAATGCTTATCGGAACAATTCTAGTAATAACTATAGGCCATATCCTTATAATAATGGTAACGGTTATGCTAATTCTTATGGGAATTCTTACAACAATAATAGGAATACACCCCCTGGACTTGAAGCTATGCTTAAAGAATTTATTAATACACAAACTGCCTTTAACAAATCTGTTGAGGAAAAGCTCAATAAAATTGATATTCTCGCTTCTAAGGTTGATAGTCTTGCCTCTGATGTTGATCTTTTGAAATCGAAAGTTATGCCTAATAGGGATATTGAAAATAAAATTGTTACTACAGCAAATGCCATCCAAGTTAGAATTAATGAGAATATAAGATTAATGGCTGAACTGCGTGCAAGGTGGGATAGAGAAGAAAATGAAAAACTAGCTAAAGAGAAAAATGTAGCTAAAGTTTGGACTATTACCACCACTAGCAATGCTAATGATTCACATGTTGCTGCACCTCCTACTATTAATGGTAAAATAATTGGTGTTGGCGATGTTTCTACTCCTAGTGCAAAGCGCGCAAAATTATCTGAAACTGCTAAAACTGCTGAAACTGCTTGTGATAAAACTGCTGAAATTTTTTCCAACCTTGGGGATGATAATCCCATTGCTTTAGATTATAATGATTTAGATTTTGATGATTGCCACATCTCTGAAGTTATAAAGTTTTTACAAAAACTTGCTAAGAGTCCCAATGCTAGCGCTGTAAACTTGGCTTTCACAAAACATATTACAAATGCTCTCATAAAAGCTAGAGAAGAGAAACTGAAACTTGAAACTTCTATTCCTAGAAAGCTAGAGGATGGTTGGGAGCCCATCATTAAAATGAGGGTCAATGATTTTGATTGTAATGCTTTATGTGATCTTGGTGCAAGTATTTCTGTTATGCCTAAAAAGGTCTATGATATGCTTGACTTGCCACCATTGAAGAATTGTTATTTGGATGTTAATCTCGCTGATAATGCTAAAAAGAAACCTTTGGGGAGAGTTGATAATGTTCATATTATGGTTAACAATAACCTTGTCCCCGTTGATTTTGTTGTCTTGGATATTGAATGCAATGCATCTTGCCCGATTATATTGGGAAGACCTTTTCTTCGAACCGTTGGTGCTACTATTGATATGAAGGAAGGTAATATTAAATATCAATTTCCTCTCAAGAAAGGTATGGAACACTTCCCTAGAAAGAGAATGAAGTTACCTTATGATTCTATTATTAGAACAAATTATGATGTTGATGCTTCATCTCTTGATGTTACTTGATATACACTTTCTGCGCTTAGCTGAAAGGCGTTAAAGAAAAGCGCTTATGGGAGACAACCCATGTTTTTACTACAGTATTTTTTGTTTTATATTTGAGTCTTGGAAGTTGTTTACTACTGTAGCAACCTCTCCTTATCTTAGTTTTATGTTTTGTTGTGCCAAGTAAAGTCTTTGATAGTAAAGTAAATACTAGATTTGGATTACTGCGCAGAAATAGATTTCTTTGCTGTCACGAATCTGGATCTAATTCTCTGTAGGTAACTCAGAAAATTAAGCCAATTTACGTGAGTGATCCTCAGATATGTACGCAACTTTCATTCAATTTTGGAATTTTCATTTGAGCAAGTCTGGTGCCCTAATAAAATCCATCTTTACGGACTGTTCTGTTTTGACAGATTCTGCCTTTTATTTCGCATTGCCTCTTTTGCTATGTTGGATGAATTTCTTTGATCCATTAATGTCCAGTAGCTTTATGCAATGTCCAGAAGTGTTAAGAATGATTGTGTCACCTCTGAACATGTTAATTTTTATTGTGCACTAACCCTCTAATGAGTTGTTTCGAGTTTGGTGTGGAGGAAGTTTTCAAGGATCAAGAGAGGAGTATGATACAATATGATCAAGGAGAGTGAAAGCTCTAAGCTTGGGGATGCCCCGGTGGTTCACCCCTGCATATTCTAAGAAGACTCAAGCGTCTAAGCTTGGGGATGCCCAAGGCATCCCCTTCTTCATCGATAACATTATCGGGTTCCTCCCCGAAACTATATTTTTATTCCGTCACATCTTATGCACTTTGCTTGGATCGTCGGTTTGTTTTTGTTTTTGTTTTGTTTGAATAAAATGGATCCTAGCATTCACTTTATGGGAGAGAGACACGCTCCGCTGTAGCATATGGACAAGTATGTCCTTAGGCTTTACTCATAGTATTCATGGCGAAGTTTCTTTTTCGTTAAATTGTTATATGGTTGGAATTGGAAAATACTACATGTAGTGATTCTAAAATGTCTTGGATAATTTGATACTTGGCAATTGTTGTGCTCATGTTTAAGCTCTTGCATCATATACTTTGCACTCATTAATGAAGAAACACTTAGAGCTTGCTAATTTGGTTTGCATATTTGGTTTCTCTAGAGTCTAGATAATATCTAGTATTGAGTTTTGAACAACAAGGAAGACGGTGTAGAGTCTTATAATGTTTACAATATGTCTTTTATGTGAGTTTTGCTGCACCGTTCATCCTTGTGTTTGTTTCAAATAACCTTGCTAGCCTAAACCTTGTATCGAGAGGGAATACTTCTCATGCATCCAAAATCTTTGAGCCAACCACTATGCCATTTGTGTCCACCATACCTACCTACTACATGGTATTTATCCGCCATTCCAAAGTAAATTGCTTGAGTGCTACCTTTAAAATTTCCATCATTCACCTTTGCAATATATAGCTCATGGGACAAATAGCTTAAAAACTATTGTGGTATTGAATATGTACTTATGCACTTTATCTCTTATTAAGTTGCTTGTTGTGCGATAACCATGTTTCTGGGGACGCCATCAACTATTCTTTGTTGAATATCATGTGAGTTGCTATGCATGTCCGTCTTGTCTGAAGTAAGAGAGATCTACCACCTTAATATTTGGAGCATGCATATTGTTAGAGAAGAACATTGGGCCGCTAACTAAAGCCATGATTCATGGTGGAAGTTTCAGTTTTGGACATATATCCTCAATCTCATATGAGAATAATAATTGTTGCCACATGCTTATGCATTAAAGAGGAGTCCATTATCCGTTGTCCATGTTGTCCCGGTATGGATGTCTAAGTTGAGAATAATCAAAAGCAAGAAATCCAAAATGCGAGCTTTCTCCTTAGACCTTTGTACAGGCGGCATGGAGGTACCCCATTGTGACACTTGGTTAAAACATGTGTATTGCAATGATCCGGTAGTCCAAGCTAATTAGGACAAGGTGCGGGCACTATTAGTATACTATGCGTGAGACTTGCAACTTGTAAGATATAATTTACATAACTCATATGCTTTATTACTACCGTTGACAAAATTGTTTCATGTTTTCAAAATAAAAGCTCTAGCATAAATATCGCAATCGATGCTTTCCTCTTTGAAGGACCATTCTTTTTACCTTTATGTTGAGTCAGTTCACCTATCTCTCTCCATCTCAAGAAGCAAACACTTGTGTGAACTGTGCATTGATTCCTACATACTTGCATATTGCACTTGTTATATTACTCTATGTTGACAATTATCCATGAGATATACATGTTACAAGTTGAAAGCAACCGCTGAAACTTAATCTTCCTTTGTGTTGCTTCGATACCTTTACTTTGATTTATTGCTTTATGAGTTAACTCTTATGCAAGACTTATTGATGCTTGTCTTGAAGTACTATTCATGAAAAGTCTTTGCGTTATGATTCACTTGTTTACTCATGTCATTACCATTGTTTTGATCGCTGTATTCATTACATATGTTTACAAATAGTATGATCAAGGTTATGATGGCATGTCACTTCAGAAATTATCTTTGTTATCGTTTTACCTCGCTCGGGACGAGCAGAACTAAGCTTGGGGATGCCGATACGTCTCCGACGTATCGATAATTTTTTATGTTCCATGCCACATTATTGATGATATCTACATGTTTTATGCATACTTTATGTCATATTCGTGCATTTTCACGGAACTAACCTATTAACAAAATGCCGAAGAGCCGATTCTTGTTTTCCGCTGTTTTTGGTTTCGGAAATCCTAGTAACGAAATATTCTCGGAATTGGACGAAATCAACGCCCGGGGTCCTATTTTGCCACGAAGCTTCCAGAAGACCGAAGGGCAGTCGAAGTGGGGCCACGAGGTGCCGCCACCATAGGGCGGCGCGGCCCAGGCCCTGGCCGCGCCGACCTATGGTGTGGGGCCCTCGTGTGGCCCCCCACGTTGCACTTCCGCCTACTTAAAGCCTCCGTCGCGAAAACCCCAGTACAGAGAACCACGATACTGAAAACCTTCCAGAGACGCCGCCGCCGCCAATCCCATCTCGGGGGATTCTGGAGATCTCCTCCGGCACCCTGCCGGAGAGGGGATTCATCTCCCGGAGGACTCTTCACCGCCATGGTCGCCTCCGGAGTGATGAGTGAGTAGTTCACCCCTGGACTATGGGTCCATAGCGATAGCTAGATGGTTGTCTTCTCCTCATTGTGCTTCATTGTTGGATCTTGTGAGCTGCCTAACATGATCAAGATCATCTATCTGTAATACTATATGTTGCGTTTGTCGGGATCCGATGGATAGAGAATACCATGTTATGTTAATTATCAAGTTATTACCTATGTGTTGTTTATGATCTTGCATGCTCTCCGTTATTAGTAGAGGCTCTGGCCAAGTTTTTGCTCTTAACTCCAAGAGGGAGTATTTATGCTCGATAGTGGGTTCATGCCTCCATTGATACCGGGACAGTGACAGAAAGTTCTAAGGTTGTGTTGTGTTGTTGCCACTAGGGATAAAACATTGATGCTATGTCTAAGGATGTAGTTTTTGATTACATTACGCACCATACTTAATGCAATTGTCTGTTGCTTTGCAACTTAATACTGGAAGGGGTTCGGATGATAACCTCGAAGGTGGACTTTTTAGGCATAGATGCGGTTGGATGGCGGTCTATGTACTTTGTCGTAATGCCCAATTAAATCTCACTATACTTATCATGACATGTATGTGCATTGTTATGCCCTCTCTATTTGTCAATTGCCCGACTGTAATTTGTTCACCCAACATGCTTTTATCTTATGGGAGAGACACCTCTAGTGAACTCGTGGACCCCGGTCCATTCTTTTATACTCGAAATACAAATCTGCTTGCAATACTTGTTTTTACTGTTTTCTTGCAAACAATCATCTTCCACACAATACGGTTAACCCTTTGTTACAGCAAGCCGGTGAGATTGACAACCTCACTGTTTCGTTGGGGCAAAGTACTTTGGTTGTGTTGTGCATGTTCCACGTTGGTGCCGAAATCTCTGGTGTTGCGCCGCACTACATCCCGCCGCCATCAACCTTCAACGTGCTTCTTGGCTCCTCCTGGTTCGATAAACTTTGGTTTCTTTCTGAGGGAAAACTTGCTGCTGTGCGCATCATACCTTCCTTTTGGGGTTCCCAACGAACGTGTGAGTTACACGCCATCACACTCATGCCTCCACCTATAGTGTTGCGGCCAGTCGCACGTCCACGTCACTAGTAAGGTTGGCCGCATATGCTTCCTCGTCGTTGTCTCGACGGTCAGGGCATCATATTTAGCCATCTCTGTACGCCGTCCGACACAAAATGGGCTGATGCCACTACTCTCCACGTGTGAATGTTGCGCCGAATGAACTTCAAATAGAAACTAGGGGCCGCGTCGATTTCAATAGTCAGGCCATGCTTCACAAAGAAAGCCCACTAGCCCTTCCAGCAGCCGCATGTCTTCGAACTATACCTTAACGCCAAGAATAAAATGGAAAACATATATCCCAACATATATTGGGTTAAGGGCAACGCTACGCGTCGGGCGCCGGATATGGAGCCAAAAATCGGTCGTCCTCCGCGCCGTCTGATGGCGATCCGATGGGCAGAATTAACTGTAACACGGCCCCTTACTTTTTGTAAACTCAACCCGCAGTCCTTACATCCCCAGTTAACCCGAAAGGATATGTTTCTTTGGGTCTGACCTTCTCAATATTTACGACAAAACTGCCACTCGACGACAGTATTTCAACAAAATCTCTCACTCCACTTACAAAATATATATACTATTACAACAAAAAATTAAACAAATAGTCTTATAAAAAAATGGTTAAACAACAATTATTTTGGTATAGATTGGTTTACAACAAAAATTGACAGCAATTACAATAAAAAATCAAAAGCTATAACAACAAAAAACATGTGTTCGTGGCTGTGAAAAATTGGTTAAAAATAACACATTATATACATATCCAATTACAACAAAAATCACCAGCTATTTTTACCAAAAAATATTGGCGATCACAATAAAATAATTTATGGCAAACGTCCAGGTAAACATTACAACATCTCTGACATGCTTTCTCTATAATATACGTAATTGTTACAAAACTAACGAACATATACAATATCTCTAAGAAAAAAAGTATCCATGACTAAAACAATTACACCAAAAATCACAAATAATTACAACAAAAAACTCATGCGTTTACAACATATCAAGAAACACACATTTTCGTAAAATATCACTTAGAAAAATCTTACAAATTATGTCATTTGAATTTACAATAAATTTTTATCTAATTGTTACGATCTGGAAACAACACTATAGATTTCTTTAAAAAAACAGAACTTCAGTTTTGGGCCGAAAAAACAGGCCCATATAAGACCGCGTGGGAGCGAGCGAAAACAACTGAGTCACCGGATCGGAAGCGTTTTCCTTGGGTTAAACATCACTAATCTCACTAACATTAACATAATCTAAATACCAAAAGTGCTACTCCTACTGTACTTCCGGCGCACATAATTTCATCACGGTATAGTAGGCACGCACTAAACGCGGCAAATACAACGAAGTTCTAAATTATTTTTTTACAAACTAGTACAGTACTAGGAGTATTACATGTGGTAGTAGGAGTAGTAAATTTAGCCGAGCACCTGAACCCGATCTGTCGAGCACCCCACCAAGTTCCCATGCGCGCGCGCTGTACGGTAGGATGGATCGTGTCCAGCACATTCCGGTCACTTCTGCGTTTTCTTCTTCCACAGGTCGGCCAGCAGCCGTACGGCGCCGCCGGATTTCCGCTTCCAGCCAGAGCCTTCGCCATCCACGTCGTCCTGCATGTCCATCTTCCCGTTGTTGCTACCGACCGAGCCGTGGCGCCGCATGTCGTTGCCGCCCGGCGCGCCACCGAGCACCGCGGCGGCCTCCTCGGCCGCCTTACGCCACTGCTCGCTCTGGACGCGCGAACGCCGCGCCTCGGCCTCCAGCTGCTCCCGCGCGCGCTCCGACGCTGCGAGCCGCTCGGCTAGTTGTGCCTCACGAGCCGCGCTCTCCCTTAGAGCGCGCTCGGCTTCCCTCGCCCTCGCTTCTGTCGTCTCCCTCGCGGTGTCCGCGGCGTCGGAGACAGTCTTTGCAAGGGCAGCGTTGCTTGCTCTGAGAGCGGCGATTTCGGTGTCCTTGGCAACTAGCTTCGTCGTCAGCTCACTGATATTGGTGTTCTTCGCCTTCAGCTCCACCCTCAGCTCGTCTGCCTCCATGTCCCTCACCATCAGCTTCGCTCTCACCTCGTAGACCTCCCTGTCCATCACCTCCAGCTTATTCCTCAGCCGGTCGGCCTCCGGGTTTTCCCTCTTTCCGTCGCCGTCTGCAACAAGGGCAACATTTTTGCTCACCTCATCACGATCATCACTCGCCTTATTCACCTGTTCGTCCACCTGGTCCCGCTTGTTCTCTGACTCCGGCAAGATTGGTTCGAGAACGGTGGTGGCCGGCAAGCTGATGCTTCTTGTCTCGTCGTTGCCACCATTCGTGACATGATCTTCAGTGGCGACTTCTGCAAGCTTCTTATGTTCTGCAGGTGCATGATCGTCGTCGTTGTCTTGGGCCGGCGGCGAAGTGACGTCTCTTTGCTTCACGGCGAAACGATTCTTGGCATGGACGAACGCGGCGCGCGCGTCCTTCCTGGCCTTCTCCGCCGCCGCGAGCTGCTCCCGCATCTCCGCAAGCTGGCCGTTCGCCTTGCCCAGCTTCGCCTCAAGCTCCGCCACCCGCGACCCTGCACCAACACCTGCCGGTTTCTTCTGCAAATTCACCACCGTGCACACAAAGTTTCGGACAAGTGTCACGTGTCTTCAACCGTGAATCCGTAAATGCATTGTTCATTTCAGGAGGAGCGTGCTTGCCTCGTGCAACGGGCTGCGTGGTGACGTCCCACGGCCGGCGCCGAGATCACGGCGGCCGCTGGCCTCGGAGCGCATACCCGCCGCCGTTGTCTTCGGGCGCGTGGCCACGCGAGGAGCTGGCCGGTGCGGCAGCTCAGACATGGCCCTGATGGGAAGCGCATGCCGATGATCGAGGCCATCAGGGAACATAGAGTTGCTATGAAACAAAGTCGAAAACAGTTTAGCAATGCTCGATCAGTACCTGGGCCTTGACGTGTGGCTGCTGTCCGAGTCTTCGAACTTGCTCGCCTTCTTGGCGTAGGCTGTGCCGGCGCGTCCGAGCATCGTAGCCCCAAATATTTCTGAAAACAGGACAATGGTAGTTCTTGAAGCAGAAATGTAGCCTGCCATCCGGAGTTATATCGTCGCCGAGTGAGCGAACGTTGGGACGTACTTTTGGTTGGATTGCAAGTCTACCTTTGGCCATTAATTCGTACTTGCTAGAGAATTTTGCTGCGGTTGAAACTTTTGGAACTGCTTAATCACGTTTCAGTTAAGTTTTCTGACATGGAGCACACAGAGATTACACAGAGTGTATTTTTCTTGTTCTTGATCGTTATCAAACTCATCATCAACCTGCCAGTCTCTGAACCATCCATCTGTCTCGGCAAATCGAGCATTATTCCAGAAACTTGTATCGATCTCTTATTCTCAAAAAGAAAAGACTAGTTATAACTGCTGCGGGTGATAGAATTAGGAACAGACTGCTGCAGTGTCTCAGGTTCTTTTTTTGACGGAACCTCGTCAGAGGGCGGGGAGCTCCCGCATTGCATTATAGGAAGAGGAAAAGTGGTCCAGTTAATAAGGAAAACCGGACCCAAAGACCATACATGCACGGTTAATCAAGGGAAAACCGGCGAAGACCGCGCACCTCACACCCCACTACAATCAAGGCACATCATCTGATCCAGATACAAGAGTCCCTAAGCCCAAGACCATCGGAAACAACTTGTACCCAACCAAACCTGCTGCAACCTCTAGAGCACACAAGCAATAAGATGGGTGCTCGCGAAGAACCGCGCGACCACAACTAAGCATTGACCTCTACCAACTCTCCAAAAGACTCTGCTAGCCTATGCTCAGCACGCTTGGCAGTCGGAATGCTGCAATCCGACTAATGGGAGGTGCTACCCGCATCGGCACGTACAGAGGTGCACGGAGACGTGAGTAGCTTCTAAGTTGCACCTGGAGGCTTGCGTTCGCAGCTATATGAATTCTGTCGTCGTACATATAGGCAGCCACCGGTGGGCGGCTACGTACGGAGTTGGAAATGAATATTAGAAATGACGTCTTCGTCCGGAAAAAAGGATTAAGGTGATTTCCTAACGACTGCAGAATCCTTAGAACTACTCAGATTGCTTGGATTCACTATCCATTTGTCCTTCAGCTGGATTAGTAGTCAGCGATATTCTTTTTAGAGAAATCGCGAGCTTTAATAATCCTCCTCGAAATAGGCTTTCACCCCGCTATATTAATATAGGAACCACACGATACAAGCATGCTGGGGCCGCAGCACAACCAGGCCCAAAAGAAACGGAAGAGAAAGAAAAAAAGAAACAAATGCCGACACCGGTAGCTCGACAAGAACGATGACAACTCTGCAACCGCTGCGTCATCCGGAGGATTCCCACCACACTCCTAGCACCTTGAACCGCCGCATACCAAAACAACACCTTCAACAAGGAGAACGACGATGACGCCGCTGCTGTCCGGAGAACTCCTGGGGTTTCCCCCGGTACACGGAAGGAAATGGAGAGGGGGTACATCCGACGCCCTCCAAGAAGGCAAGGCGGCACCCTCAGGCGCCACCGCGTCAGAGTCGGATGAGCCGACATGGATTTCTCCCAACCCCCAAAACCACCATCCTGGACGATTCGATGAGCTCCCCCCAACCTACCGCCCACCAACACACGCCCCCACGGTCTTGAAGTCCTCAACGTTGTCTCGCCGTGGACACCGGCGCAAGGCCTAGAGGAGGAAGAGGGAGACAGCAGGGCCCGGGGTAACACACCACTACCGGTGGGAGGGAACAACCTCCACCGGACGACCACCACCTGCGGTCTTCACGGCAGCCGACCGGACGAGGCAGCAAGGACAAACCGAGGCCCCTCCCGGCCCGGCCGAGCCCAACCGGGCCCGTGAAGTCCTCGCCGCCAAGCTGCAGCAGGCCGGCCGTGGCGTCGCCACCACCCTGCCACCGCCGACGAGCCTCTTCCGCCACCAGGGAACAGCAAGGTCGAACCAGGGGCCTACGGCCCGCCAAGCCCAGATTGGGCCCAAAAGGGGCCCAGATCATGGCCGGACGGACGCCGCCACCACCCCTCCCGACCGCCGCTCCGCCGCCAACGACGGCGCCGCTGCGCCTCCTTCCACCCGACACACGGATCCCACGCCGCCGCATCGGACCACCATAAGCCGAAGTGCACCGCCACGGGCCGCCCTGCGCCGCGCCAGGGCTCCACGCTCGCGGGGAAAGACCGCCCGCCGCCGCCGGCACCGCACAGGCAACGCCCGGCGGCCCGCGCCGGCGGCGGCGCAGAGAGGGAGGGGGAGAACCGGGCTGGGGGAGCGGCGGCTAGGGTTCGCCCCTTCACGCCCGCGTGGGGGGCTAGAGGAGCGAGACGGTTTTACTCTAGGTTCGCAGTGCTAAGCCCGAGCTTTATTAATCCAAAATCATAATGTTAGAAGCAGTGCTAAGACTGTGCAAAAGAAAGGCAGTTGGCACAACAACCCATAAAAACGACTCCTCTTTCAATGTGCCATATTTGGCACAAGAGTGAGCTGTCTTGCTAGCCCCGCAGCGTGCAAAATAATACTAAACGGAATAAACAGACACACTTAACTTGCTAATCTTGTACTAGGATAGGTTTAATCATACAGCGATCAGAACCCTGCTCCATCCAATGTGGTACCATCTCTGAACAATCGACCTCTAACACCACCCTGTCGAATCCACGTTCCACCACAAAGACTGGCGCATCTCTCAGTGATAAAGCTTCAGCAAACATGGGGCTAGATATCCCCTTGCAAATCCTGCTTAAGGCACCACGAAAGGAAACATTGTCCCTCGCTACCACTCCTGCGCTGCTATACCAGCCTTCACTTGCAATCCTCCATCTGAGTTTACCTTGATAATACCTGCAAGTGGCTTGCTCCAAGTACAAGCATGTCGAGGAGGCTTCTGATCATTTCCCCTCTTGGGCAATTCCAACAACTGAATAGTCTCCTGAATCATCTCCATGAACTTTGCCGGGTTAAAAGTTAAAACCAGTCTCTCCATGTGTCAGTTTGTTAATTGATGTCCAAATAGAATACATCACATTAATTATTATCTTCCTCTCCCTTTGGTTGAACATCGGATCACAAAGAATGTCCTCTTCGCACTTCAGCCGATGGAGCCTCGACTACTTCATTAATAAAATTTTCTTTGTCGCTTCCCAAAACAACCTTGCATGATTGCACTCCATCAGTGCATGCATCAAAGTTTCGGACTCTACTTTACCACCATGACATGCAGCGGTGTAAGAGTTCCATAATCTGGTAAATTACCTCGAAGAAATCTCCACCAAAACACTCCCACCTTAGGAATTGCTGAAAGCTTCCACACAATCTTCCATTTATCTTTTCCATCGGAAGATGAAGGAGCTCCATTAGAATGTGCAAGTTCATCCCCCTGATTTTTCAGAACAATTGATCTATAGGTTGAACAAATTGAGTATATACATGATTCTTCTCTTTGCCAAGCCATGCAATCTGACCCTACACTCATACACAGAGGAATCTTCATAATAGCATCAGCATCAGGAGCAAAGAACATGTTACACATAAGTGGAATCTTCACAATAATGTCATGACGCTTTGGACATCTCAGCTAAATAACCATCAGCAGATCTGAGGCATGTTGCCGGTCCATGGGCCTCATTTTTGTGGCATCAGAGAGCCAACAATAATCACATATTAAAGTAGACTCGCCCAGATGGACTCGCCTGAGCCCACTCGTTTTACTAGCCCGGTTTTCAAAGCCTCCCTTCCAGCTAAAATTGATCTCCACGTCCTCGACGCACCTCTTGGTGTTTTAGCCTCCATCAAAATCTAGTAGTCAACACTTAAGAGCAAAGTGAGGTGGGATTCAAAATATTCTTCAAGCTTGCTTGCCCAAGAGCGAAAAATCAGTTCGGCTCTCGGGTGCACATGCTCCCTCCATCCAAATAACATATATCTAATTGTCAAAAAAAATCTACATAAAATTTTGCACGTAAATCTCGATAATCTATGTAAAAAAGATAAAACATGTCTCACAAATATTTTTAGCACCAATTCTTTTTACACAACCCAAACGACAAGTCGATTTTTCATGGAAAGACTTTATTCGCACGTAGCATGTGTATATGTACATATGAATTTTTTCGTTTGAAATTCTTTATCATTTCAAAATGTATCAAAGATGCATTTTAAAATGAAGGGAGCATATGCACCCAAGAGCCAAAATATCACTCCCTAGTTAATTGAAACTAGTTGAATGCCCGTGCGTTGCTACGGTCCTCAAGTTTATTTTCTCAGATGTGAAATAATCTAAGTAAAAGCAGAAAAACTGTACAATGGATAACAAAGACATATTGCATCAAAAAAATAGATAGCAAGATGTATTTTCAATAGCGGTAACACTTGTCTCAAACCCACTGATTATGGTGCCACGTTGTTTCTTGTCTGCTCATGGATTCAGCAGTACAAAAAAATCTTTTTGTAGCCATTGCTAATTGTCAAAATTGATTAGATTTCTACCTCTCATGATGATGTTTATATTAATGTGAAAGTTGCATGCATCCATACATAAAGATGCATCACATGCAATATGCTTAATTAGCTCATAACATGAGACCACTCCCACATAAGTAACTATAGTTTGTTGTGTTTATTTCATAGATGAAAAGTGAGTTTGTGGCATTATATATGTAAATTGATGGAGTATATTTAACTTTGTATCTAGTGACATCGCCTGATAAGAGCTGAAGCAGTCCAATAGTTGCAGCTGAAACAAGGAAATTCACATCATTACCTCCACGCTCCACTAAAGCCTACTCTTCCCTGATGCATGTCTGCCCATCATCACCTTTCATTAAACTTGGGAAATAAAAAAGGTATCCAGGGGAAGGTAAAAGGACAATAGTACATGGGGCATAAACTCCGCGGAAGAAATAGAGGAAACAATTTGGAACCATTTGAATTATTATGTATGGCAAGTAATGATCATCAGAATATGGCCACAAAAAATCCGTTTGAATTGTGCTTGACATATTGAAATCAGGAAAAATGTATGAATGTTCCTTCATGAACCAGATATATTCAAGTATGACAATAGTTAGATCAACTGGACCTGTGAGTAAAATTTTCAGCAAATGTCAAAGGCGGCAGAAAAAAGCTGAACTTCAAAGACAACTTTACCATTGCTTACCAACATGGGCACTGTCCAAAAAAATCTATACACAGGAATTTGTAAACACATTTTGCTTCATGGATGTGATGTGTTTGTAGCTTCCACATGTGTGGTAGCAATTATTACCGGGGCCTTGTCAGATCTCCGAAGACCAGTAAGTTCTTGTATCTGCTACCCAGCAATTTGGTATTTGCTTGTACTCACGCACCACCTTATTCATAACATGTTCGCATGAATTAAAACCTCTTTGATTCAAAAAAAAAGGATAAAGAAAATAGATTAATATCCAGAAGATATACCGCTTTGATTCATAGGATTCTGAAACTCGAAGTGGAGATCACGACATTGAACCTATATGAAATTCAACCAGTGGGTGGTACACCATGCGGCAAACAGAAGAAACTCATGAACATGACAAATTTCTACAATGGGTCAAATCAGAATATCTTCAAGCATTATATTTGGATTTGGAATCCAATTCATTAACTGGGAGACAAGCGAGATACCGAAGACACTTCATGGGACTCCTACCTCATACGAAGTCCAACCAATGGGTGATACTCAAGCATTATCTCTAATGTCATATTCAGGTACGAAAGAGCGCGTATGACTTCCTAGGCAGAGCGAAGAGTGACTGAAGCTCATATATCTAAATTGATGGGCAGAAAAATAAATAACTGATCAAGTGAGCAAAAACTACTAAGCTATATATTCTCCAATGCTAATTAAATTATGAGCATTTCTAACATCAACAACAAGAAAAATAATATGATGATATTTGAACCAACCAGTAAATCCAGTTACATACGTTGGCTGGCTGATAGTGTGTTTTGTTCTTTTGTAGATTCCCAAATATCTCTGATTCTTTGGTAACTGAAAGGCTCTAACTGAAACATCAAAGTGCAAAAATTGCTAGACAAGAAAAATAGACATACTCAACTGAACCGATAAAGTCTCATATCATGCATCAATGATTCAATGATTCAATGCATACCATGTCAAACTCGTTGATGCTTCACTCACTTGTGCATCGCGTGCACATGTCGGCAAATGACGCTCATCCGCACTGACATGCTACATGAATCTGGGCTAGTCATGGGGACGCCGGCTAGCAGCAGCGGACACAGATCTTGCTGCTCATGGTATTGCATGACGAGCTTCTTAAAGCTCTTGCACCTCGCGGCTCCTTTCATCTAAGGCGAGTGCAGGCGCCGGTGGAGCGCAAGGCAGGGGAGGATCTGGAGAGGTCGATGCATGTGGGGAGGATCGACCCTGGCGAGGTCGATGCAAATCAACGTATGAAGTAGACTTTTTTGCCGGAAAATCGGTGCACACGGATTGATCCTCTGTTATTTGATTTGATTCTCTTTGGATTGGAGATATGAAGTGGGGCATGAACACCACGAATTTAGTGGAGCTGCTCATCTTATCTCACGACCTCACGTAAGGCCGGGCATCCGTGATCTGCATCAACCGATCCAATTAGCACACATCACACGATCGTGCGTTTAATAGTGGAATTCTAAAAAAAGGAGGACAACATGCTGATTTCATACCAGTCGGTTCGGGAATCCAGCCTCGGCCTGGGCGCCACGCGACGTCGACCTGCCATGTTCAGATATGCAGATCGGCTGACGCCCACCTCCGAATAGAACGCCAGGCACATGATTGAAGATGAGATGGAGGCTGGTCATGGCGAGTTGGTGACCACAGGCTAGCGGACGTGTCCTTCGACTGGGTAGCGTCGGCCCGCCTGCGGCGATCTGAGACGAGCGCCTCAGGCCTCGGCGAAGGTCTAGAAGGAGAGCACCACGATTCTGGCGTCCACATTAGGGTTGCGGCAGCGTGGTGTCTTGGTGCGGCTAGATTTTGCGGCTCGCGATTAAGGGTTGTAAAAAATGCGCTTTTTGTGATCATGAGGAATCCATTAACCATTTATTTTTTGATTGTCCCTTTGCTCGTCTTGTTTGGAGAGTAGTTCATTTTACTTTTAATATTGTCCCACCAACTAATTGTACAAATATGTTTGGTAATTGGTTGAATGGGATTGACAAAGATACAAAGGCACGAATTCGAGTTGGAACTTGTGCTATTGTATGGTCTTTATGGAATTGCAGAAATGATATAATCTTTAACAAGAAAGGAACTGCTAATTTTTTACAGGTTATCCGTATGGCTACTCATTGGATCCACGAGTGGTCTTTCCTGTTGCCGGAGGCGCAACGGGCACATATGGATTCTGGATGCACCCGTCTGGAGACGGTTGCACTGGGATATCTTCAACCAGGTTGGCTGGCGGCTTACTAGACGAATACAAGATGCATAGGCGACTTGTTTTCTTTTTATTCCGCTGGCTGATTTATGTATCCACACTTTGTGATCCTTGAGCTGTAAACTCTAAACCTGATAACTTCGTAATAAAAATAGCTGTGTGCATCTATTGATGCAGAGGCTGGGGTTTTCTCCCCGTATCGAAAAAAATGTGAAGAAGAGTGGGCTGTTGGACTAATGGAAAATTGGATCGGACAATCCGATTATAAGCGGAGACTTTTAACAATACATTAAACGGTCCCTAATTGAAGGAAATGCTATTATTTCTAATTGAATGAGAAACCCTCGAGTGATCTGTCATACCTATGGCTTGCCTTATTAGCCTTTTTAGAGAAAGGAAGTGCTATTATGCCTAATTGAACGAGAATCCGCTTGAGTGATCTATCGTCGTGGAGACATTAGATTAGATCGAACGGCTCGAATGCTTTCAATCTCCTTCACCAAACGCGTTGTATGACGTACGACCAACTGCAATATAATAGTAAAGATGTGTAGAGACTAATAGTGTAATTAACTAGTTTGACATGTAAATTCAAGGATTAGTGATATGGTTTTACAAGAAGCTTATGCGATATTGAGCAACTACTTACCTATGTGATATTCGTATAGAAACTACATGTAGCTATAGATTTAGAAGTAGGCTTATCCCTTTTTATCTCCCCTCTTTCCTCTCACCTCTGGTTAATAAATATTTTTCTTCTCATCTTCTATTTAAATCTTTCAGTATTTTCAAAACAGAGCCTATTTCGGTGACACCATATAAAATGTTTTGATGAATTTTTTTAGTACAACTCAGTTGTGTATTGCAGCATCGATGTAACGAAGACAAAAAGAGGTATGACGAGCTTTCCGCTCACTCTATCTTCATGCATTTGAACATGGAGTTGGCCAACTCTATTTTGGTTTCCCCAATAGCAACCCCCAATAGCAACATTCATTCCATCTTTCTCCACCCTTCAGGTGGTTATACAAATTTTTTTTTTATTTTTTAACAAGAGCTAGATGCTGCTTTATATACCAGCGGTGGGATTACAAGTTACAGAAAGGTCCAGAAAGAAAAGAAAAATACAAACAAGACCTTCACATTTGCAGCAAGGACCCTGCAGAGAAAACAGAAAACGCAATCGGGTCCCTAAGATCCTTCTCCACCGCACCACCATGGAAAACTCGGCAGCCGGAGCAGCGATGCCGACACCGGGGACGAACCACTTGATGCAGCACCTCTGTGGAATCTTCGGCCGGAGTTGATCATCCTCCGAAGTGGCCTGCAGCCTGGAGGTTGAGCAGCCACCAGATCGTGGCTGAGGAGGGCCGCCAACCGGCCATAAGAAGCGAAGGCAAGACGGCCACCGCCGTCGCACGTCCCCCACTGAGGAACTCCTGAAGAAAGCAGCATACGAACCTCGATGTGCAAGTCGGCCAGGAGCTTGTCGCTCCCTCTCCGCTTCGCCATCACCTCGGTGGTTGAAGAGAAGAAGAAGGGAATCCACAACCAGGCGACCTGCAGCACCAGCAGCCTTATTCATGGAGATGCCGGCGGTGCAGCCCCTCTCCGCCTCCGTCTCCAACCACTGGAGCACCACGAAGAAGAGGACGACCACCGGAAACCGCCGGACGAGGCCAAGCTCCGGCGAACTACTCCAAACAAACGGCATAGCGCCGACAACACAGCATAAAGCTAATCCTATTCTACTGCTATACAGGGAGGGGACCCTCGCCCTACTCATCGCCGGCCGCCGCCGGAGAGGAGAGGGGAGGGGCCAGCCGGCCCTAGATCTGGGGAGAGCAGGTGGGGGCGGGGCGGAGGGGAAAGGGACCAGGAGAGAAGAATTGGCTCAGGCTTCGCGTTAGTACTCGGTTATACAAATATGTATGAAGGAATACCACAGGTGATATGCTTACTACTATTACAAAATTAACAAAATATTAATTTATGTGTAAAAAAGATATATATAAGGGTCATACCTATTCCACGACATCACAATTGTGATGTTTTGATGAACTATACATGACACCTCTTTTAATTAAGAGCGGTTTGGTGATGTTTTTTTTTATCTTGGCGACATTATACAAAAAAAAAAAGGTTAGTTCGCATGTCAATACAAAGATTTTCCATCTCCGCGAAAGTAATGTACAACATGATCCCGACAGATCTTCTCATGGAGCTGGTGGTAGAATATGTTGCGGACAGGACTCTAATGATCGAGCTGTGAAGGCTATAGTCTAAGGAAGGAATTTTCTTTTCAATATTCAGATCAACTATTGGTGTTTGTCAAGCACAGCGATACCAATGTGGAGGTATGTTATGGTTTCCTTTTCTCTAAATTTAGATTGCTCATAATTTTGGATGTCAACTTATATTATATATTTTCTGTTGAATCATATATAGTGGCAACACTACCTGAGGTGCTAGAGATCGAAGTATCACACCTTCCTTCGCGACTACTAATTCATTCTCTAAAACTTTTGTCGATAGACCTACTCCACTAGAATCCCCCCCCCCCCACACACACAGGTAACAACATAATTACGAAATCTAAAATATCCCCCCCCCCCCCCTCCCACACACACACACACAAAGGTAACAACATAATTCAGTTCAAAAAAAAAAAGGTAACAACATAATTACAAAATCTAAAATATTTTATTTAGGGTTAATTATTGGTTTGCCACTACAGCATGCGCATCACTCAGTTTTGCCACTAGATCTGAATTGTGCTCAGTTTTGCCACTAGTCTGTGTGCAACGACTCGTTCCGTGAGTCTGCCGTTTCATTCAGGTCAACGCCCTTGACTCGGCTGTTTCAGGTGGGACCAGGCGGAGACGCGTTTGAAAAGAGGACCGTTGCTGGCCGTTTCACGTGGGATCCACAAGGCAACCGTTGGAGCTCAACCCCATTTTAAATCGCCTGAACGCGCGGCGGAGCTCGCAGCGGTGAGCAGAAATCGAAGGGGTTGGAGACGGCCCCTCGCCGAGGTGCGGCGCAGGCGACTGAGAGGGTCTTGTTGACGGGGAGCGCCACCGACGGCGGGAGTTGCGGAGGGCGCAGCCGTCTGCCAGAAGCACCTCGCGGTTCAGATCCCGCGCCACCTCTATCCATGTCTTCTTCTAGCTCCAGTGCCACCTCTCGGTTCGAGCTTCCGGTGCGCATGGAGATGCCGATCCTCCTCTGTCCGTGGTGCCAGGAGGCCGTTGATCCGAGGATTTCGCGCACACCGAAGAACACCAATCATCTGTTCTACGTGTGCAGCTGCCAGAAAGGGGTAAGAATAGGGGAAATTTCAGTATTTTGTGGATAGTTTGTGCTCAATGTGGTTGATCTGTTTCGTGTGCTTGCAGATAAAATGCTTCTTCGTTTGGGTCAATGTTTTGGTCCAGACGCTGATGAATCAGCTGCTAGATGAGCACGAAGAATGGTTGCCCATCTTGCCACAAACGACATGGGTCGCTGCGATAGCTAGTGCATAAGAGACGGAGGGCGGAGCACGCATTGACAGAGAGATAGCTTTTGAGCTAAGGAGGATGAACCAGAAGATTAGAGAGCTCGAAGATCAATCAAAAATTTGGAATTACATTTGTGCATTTGTAGGTGGTATTGTCATCACACTAGGTTTAATGTTGACATTGTATGGAAAGGCATGACTTTGTCATGAATTTGTGATGAATTTGTAAGCTTCAAATTGTATGAACTTGTAAGCTTGAATTTGCAAGCTTGAAATAAATAAATCTGATCAAAATTCGCTAGTGGCAAAGGTTTGGCTTTGGGCAGATGAGAAGGATCTTAAAAAAAACAGTGAAAAATGAAAAAACAAAAAGGGGTGCGGTTAGGACTCGAACCCAAGACCGCTTTGTTTGGTAGCGTGAAGGATTACTCTGGTAACCAGTGGGGTTGATGGAAATATATTGAAAAGAAAAGGAAGAAATCTAGCTATAGTTAGTTCTAGTTCGTGACTTGGTTTATGGTGTAAGGACGCATATGTTTGTACTTTGTGTTTATGCACGCTGCTTAACCGAAAAAAAGGGTGCGTCTTTGCTATTTCAAGCATTACGTGTTTGTAGTTTAGGTTGGAAAAATAATCAAACAAAAAAGGGTGCATCTTTCTTTTTTTGCGAGGGAAAATATAACATCCCAAAATTTTAAAACAAAGAGAAAATGAATTTCCCTATTTCCAAAAATTGGAGCCAACAAAAACTTTAATTGCCTCACTTGATATGCATAGTATTTAAGCATGTAGGATACCTTGCCATGATTGTTTGTTTGAAGTAATCACCAATGCTCCTAAACCCTACACCTTGCTCATTGAAGTCAAAAAAGAAACCAAATTAAAAGAAAACAAATTAAAAGAAAAGGCATATCTGAGCAAATAGCCATATTTGCAAATAATGAACTATGACATTTTTACTTTACCTCAATGGTTTGAAACCTTTAACAAACTTAACCTATCACCAAATGAATCTAAAACAATGATCATTTGGATCAAAGATAAATAAAGAAAAAGAAAAGAAAAAGCAAAATAACATCACATATGTGCTTATGGCCATTTTTGCAAAACTTTAACCTAGGCCATTTTAATTTTTTTGAATGGTTTGGAAACCTTACTAAACTAATAAGAATCACTTTTGAATCAAGAAAACCCAAATCAAATCAAAAGAAAAATCAAAATCAAGTGACATGTGATAATGGTCACATGTGACAATTTTAACATCTTACCCTCTTTGAGCCCCTGTATTAAGAGATTTCTAAACCAAACTCCCCCAACTCTTTGCACCTCATCCAAGACCTTATCAAGGTGAACAAATTTGATGTTGACCACCCCGACTAATTCCTTTTAAATTCCTTAATATAAGCAAACCAAGTGGCAACATTGAATCAGATATTAGATCATACCACATTTGATTTTTCCCAAATCTCTTCCAAATTTCAAACCAACACCATCAGGAGGTGCCAAACATTATGTGAGACACACCCATAAAATTTTGTGCCAAAATTCAAAAATATTTCTCTTTCGGCCATTACATCGAACACCTTGTGTGCAATATTTTGGAAAGTGCATACACTCTTTTATCTGCTGGTTTTTAGACTACACCATCACACCAGTGATCATCATTGACCTCTCCTTACACCACTGGAACAAAATCAAGCATTGGTACCACAGTACCATGAGAGAAATGATCAAAACCTCACCATGTCGAGCCCTCATGCCAACACCATGCCATCATCATCTCCATCCCTCTCTGGTCACCCTCACTTTGCCAAACAAACTTGCCTCGCTCCTCTACGCACGCCTGTACCCGCCCTTGGCCGAGGAGACGCATGCCCTGGCCAGAACTCGACGCGCCCAGACGCGCCCAGTCGTGCCAGAGCGCGCACGCTGACGTCCCTGGACGCGCAAGTGCACGCCTTCGCCCCGTCTCGTCCGTCCTCCCCTCGCTTTCTCCTTACGCACGCACACTCCCCTACGCACCAGCTAGCTCCTAGACATGACCATTTGGACGGGGAAGCCCTGTCGCCGTCGTCCTCGTCGTGGACTTCCACCACGGTACCGCTCACCTCCGTCACGCTCCTGCCCGCCACAGGCCATCATTCTCCGCGCCATCACGCTCGTCCTACTTGCCATGATGCCAGCAAGCCCACGCCAACCTCGCCTTGCCCCTTCGCCGCTCCAAACGCCGTCGCCATGATCAACCGCATCCATGTGCCTCGGCACCTCCTCGCATCTATAAAAGGAGGGCGCCCCAGCCTACAAACCTTACACCACTCCGCTCCCCTCTCATCCCTGACTCTCCTCGACCCTCTCCCTCTCCACATTACCGCCGGTAGCCAGTCAATTTCTCGCCGGAGTCCGCGGAGCCGCCACAGACGAAGACGACGATTGGCGCCCCCCCGGAGCTGCCGCGACCACCGTTGGCTTCCTCATCGTCCGCAACGTCGCCATGCTTCATCGCCGACGATCGCCGTCCACCGGTGAGCTCGCTGGCCCCCTACCCTCGCCGCGCCAGTGAGCCGTGCTCGCCGTCGACGACGACGCGCGTGAGCTGTCCGATCTTGATCTAATCCTACGGCCCCCTCTCTCCCGTACCGCTTCCGCGTTTAAGACACGCTGACGCGTGGGGTCCACTGTCAGGCGGCCCGCTGCGCACTGGAGCACAGCTGGGCTGGCCCGTTTAGTTTCCCGCGCGACCATCTCGTTTGAATTCGTTTAATTCAATTTAACCCAAAATTCAATACTGGTGTTTGATTCAAAATTAAATAGAACAAATTCTACTGAGCCAAATTTGATGAATTTTATATTGTTGGAAATCCTATGAAATTCTCTATCAAACCCCACTAGTTTCAAACCCTAGTTCCCTATAGATCACCTGCAATAAAACTAATAAGGCGGTACCTTTCCAAAATTCAAACATTTATTAAAAATCAATCATAAAGTATTTTGAGTTGATTCCAACTCTCAAAAATCACATTTCATATTGTCTATCTGAATATGTAAAAATATGACATGATTGTGGCATATGATCATGGGCTAGATTCAAATAGTGGCTATGTGGCCATTTCTAGCTCATTTTAATTATTTCAAAAATAGTATTTAAATTCTATGAGATGTAGCATCTCATTTAAAGCATTTTTCTAAGTAATTCAATGTGAGGTGATGACATTATTCCTTATGACCCCATATGTTATTACTTGAGAATATTAAATCCTTTTCTAAAATAGTAATGATTAAATAGTATGAGATATTTTATCTTATTTAAATCATTTTCCCAAATGGTAAATATGAAGTGTTGACTTTGGTCAACAGGATCTCATACTTATTATTTGAGGATATTAAATATTAGTAATATTCAAGGAGAGGAAATTATTCTTCAAAGGGAATGAATAGAAACCCTAATAAATATTTCAATGAGAGGAAATTACTTTTCAAAGAAAATACATAGAAACCCTAGTATGAATGCTTGTGATGATAATAGGTCATCTTGTGTGAACCATTATGGTTACTTAGTCTACTTAAGAATTGATTGGTGATTGTTACCTCGTATCCATTTATAGACGCTAGTAACGAGTGCTACGAGGAAGAAGGAGTCTACGAAGAAGAAGAGAACTTTGACCACTACACCAATCAAGGCAAGCTATATTATTGCAAGCTATTACCAAGCTACCCTAATGCAAAGCTCTACTAGAGCAAGGCATCATTATAATATTATTTTGTGTTTAAGGATCCAATCCCAAGTTTTATTCTTACAAGCTTTACTCTGGTTTATCCAAGTTTAGTTTGTTCACAGTCCACTTTGGTCTAGGTATGAAGCATTACAAGAGCATCAAAGTTAGCCTAGAGAGCTACAAGTTAGTTAGCACCCCTCATGAGTAGTTGCTAGTGCTAAAACTAAAATTGGCTACTCTAGATGGAAACTTGTGAATCAAATGATTTTGAAAACCTTGGAATGATGAGTCATTCTATTGAAAGATTTTCAAGGTGAATATGACTTGTGAATGACATGGTGATTTTTTTACAAAAACTGATGGTTGGGTTCGGATGCGATACCATTCCAATTTTTTAGTACCCCCACAATACCTGATTATGGGTAGGGCTTAACTGGAAATTTAAGTGCCTTAGTATGGGTTCCCTCTAAACAAGCGTCATAGGGGTTATGCTGAGGCTGCCTCCGTGAAATGTGAAATGACGTGAAAATGAGGTGACTGTCCTACCCAAGCCCTGTGTAGTTCCCAGGATGACGGTTTGTTATCACTGGGAGGCGAAGCTCATGGGGAGAGGTGCCTATACTAGGGTATGTAAGTGAAAGGTTATGGTTGATGATCCGCATACTGAGTATGATTATTCAGGGCTATCCCTGACGGATGTAATCAAAAGTTGTGGCACAAGTGTACAACCTCTGCAGAGTGTAAACCTATTCGAATAGCCGTGTCCACGGTTATGGACGGTTGGAAAGGTCATACTGTTCCGTCATCAGAACTTTTGTAAAAGGTTACATGTGACTGGTGACTTGTGACTTGAACTTGAAAGGTGAATTTGAATTGAATCACAACAGAGTTGTGGGAATGACACTAACGTTCCCACTTGAGTTAGTTAGGCAAATAAAGAGTCTTTAACTACTAAGTGCTTATGAAATAAAACTGGCTTTATGCAAATGAACCTAGAGCTTAGAACCTCCTTACTATAGTTGATAGTGCTTATACTAGTATTAGTTTGCGAGTACTTTAAAGTACTCATGGCTTTGTCACTGGCTATTCAAATGGCCTGGCTATGAAGAGGAGAACCAGTACCATGAAGATGGACAGCAGGACGTCTATGATAACTAGGACTACTCCTGACGTCAAGCGTTGCCTGTGGAACAGATGGACCGCTACTACGCTTCTTCCGCTATGTGTTTTGTATTTGATCTTTAGATCAACTATGTTGTAAGACTGGATCATGTGAGCCTTTGTTGTAAGACGATTATGGTGTGTAATGAATGATATTCTGTGATATTAATCTATTATGTCTCATAAAAACAGTATTCCTGGGATTGCGATGTATGGCATAATAGGCATCTGGACTTAAAAATTCGGGTGTTGACAGAAAAAGGGTGCATTTTTCTGATTTCAAACATTGCATGTTTGTGATTTTTTGTTTCATACTTATATGGGTCCCCTACATCAAAGTTCATACTTTGATCCATGTTTGTGATTTCATGATTCATACCCTTGATATATTACATCAAAATCATAGTTTTTTGGGGGGAAAGGGTTCATTTTTCTGATTTCAAGCATTGTGTGTTTGTGATTTTTTGTTTCATACTTATATGGGTACCCTACTTATATTACATCAAAGTTCGTACTTTGATCCATGTTTTTGATTTCATGATTCATACACCCTTGACATATTACATCGAAATCATAGAAAACTAAGATATTTGAGATGCAAATATTGGTAGCCAGATCATCACGCAAAATAATTTAGATAAAGTCGATACATAAGATGCTTAGTTCCACCGTTACACTGAAATAACTTAGATAGATAGATGAGTACCATAGATAGATAAGTTGAGTGACACGACTTGACACGACTCGACACGGAACCACATAGAAAATAAAAACATAAAGCCAAAAAACATGACGAGCTTGACGAAAACACATCTTGGCCGCACCACCTGCCGCACCACCTGCGCCGCACCACCATCTTCACCAGCGTCTTCACTTGTAGTACGGGAGGCAGTGCATACGTTTCCCGGAGAAGAAGATGGCGTCGCAATCGGTGAAGATGTTGTAGGTTGTGAAGAAGATTGACTCGCAGCTGCACCAGAAGACCTCACCGAGGAGGGCGTACGCGTCAAATCGGTTGGCGAAGGTGACCGTGAGCAGCTTGAGGGAGACGCCTTCACGAGACTCATTGAGGTGGTACATGACGGGCGAGCCCCGTGGGAGGTGGGAGAAGCCCTCGTCGAGGAAGTCTCGACTGAGCTCGACCTCGGTCCTCCACCTCGACTTTGCCCATACACGGAGCGTGTTCTCGACGAGGAAATCCGCCGGATAGAGTAGCTCCGGCGCGGTGCACGGACGGCGAAAGTTCGCTCCCATGTACTGCATCTTCGGAGAGGCAGAGAGGCTCGCTTGGGTGCGTGGTGCTTTGGAGAGGGAAAGGAAGAGAGGCTCGCTCGGTTGGTGTGTGGGAGAGGAAGACAGGCCGCTTATAAAGAGGTTGGCTCATAATTCGGGTTCCTAATGAATTAGGGCTACGCGTGGCTAGCCGTCTTCCTAAAATAATTAAGCGTATTGACGCGTGAGACGATGACACGGCCTAAGACGATGGAAAAACTGATGCTGTTGCATCGCTGCAAGAGCTGAGACGATGGCAACACTGAGACGATGCGATGATGGATGAAAAGGCGTCGGCGAGTGAGGTACGTGGAAAGGTGCGTTGGCGAGCGAGCTTCGTGGTGCCTGCATGGCGCATGCATCGTAGGCCTAGACACGCGGGACGACCCAACGGACATTTCAGTGTTCTTATAGCCCACCGTACGCGTGGAGAAAGGAACCAATCATGTTCAAGAACGAGGGCGTCCACGGATCGGCCGCGAAACCTTCTAGAAGGCTATATCGGACGGCTGGCGTTACCGCAGTGAACGGTCCACAATGCAAAACAGAGCAACCCATGGATTGGTCCAGTTTCCTTCTAGAAGAATAGGGTTAGCTAGTCAAAATTAGGCTTTGACCAAACTTGAAATGAGCACAAAAATTTCAAAAAAAATCGAAAAAATGGAAAACCTTCTCACATAGACTTCTTATGTCATATACTACCGATTCTAGTTGATAAACATGGTCTACATGATGTCCAACAAAAAAACCATATGTCTAATGTGATATCTCAAACACTGGGGTACAAGTTCGAGGGTGAAGACAAGAGGTTTAGGGTTTGGAACATGAAAAGTTTCAAAAACCTCACCAAATCTTCATTTTGGAGTGAATAACAAGGATCCATGCTTAGTTTTCCAATTCCATGTTCCAAACATGCTAAAATGATGGTCAAAGTTAGGTTTGATTAAATTTGAAATGAGCATAAAAAATTCAAAAAAATCAAAAAAATGGAATCCTTCTCACACGGTCTTCTTATGTCATATACTACCGATTCTAGTTGATAAACATGGTCTACATGATGTCCAACAAAAAAACAATGTGTCTAATGTGATATCTCAAACACTGGGGTACAAGTTCGAGGGTGAAGACAAGAGGTTTAGGGTTTGGAACATGAAAAGTTTCAAAAATCTCACCGAAGCTTCATTTTGGAGTGAATAACAAGGATCCATGCTTAGTTTTCCAATTCCATGTTTCAAACTTGCTAAAATGTTAGGGGTTAGGGTTTATGGTTATGAGATCGAGGGTGAAGACAAGAGGTTCAGGGTTAGGGGTTATGGTTAGGGGTTTGGGGTTTGGGGTTAGGGTTAGGGGTTAGGGTTAGGGTTTAGGGTTAGGGGTTAGGGGTTAGGGTTAGGGTTAAGGGTTAGGGTTACGAGCTTGAGGGTGAAGACAAGAGGTTTAGGGTTTGGAATATGAAAAGTTTCAAAAAACCTCACCAAAGCTTCATTTTAGAGTGAATAAGAAGGATCCATGCTTAGTTTTTAAATTCCATGTTTCAAACTTGCTAAAATGATGGTCAAAGTCATGTTTGAATAAATTTGAAATGAGCATAAAAATTCAAAAAAAATCAAAAAAATGGAAATCCTTCTCACATAGTCTTCTTACATGGAATAGATGTGTAGTAAACTTATTTGGCCAATTTAGACAAGATCAAAAAAACTTGCTTAGAAATGAGGCCATTTACCCTACCTTTGGAGCTCTTTAGCACATTTTGACATGAGTTCCTCAAAACATGTAATCTCATCATTCCAACATCATTCAAACATAGTTCAAACATGTTCTCTAATCATTCCAACATCATTCAAACACAAATACAACATTATTCATGAACTTTAGTTGGTTCCCACTCAATCATCTACAAAGTGTTGCGACTACTTCTTGGTCATTGCGCTTCTTGCCACCACTTTGCTCCTTGTGATCCTTGTGCTCATTGCTTCTTTTCTTCTCCTCTTGGTTGTCGGCAAGCATCTGTATGAATTACCAACCCATTGGGATGTGCAATAGTGAAAGTGCATGGAGCCCCCATGTGTGGTTTTGGTAATTAATGACAATCCCTATGGACTAATGTTTGCATTGAGTTATATTTGTAGGTGTTGTCCATAGGCAATGCTTGAACCATATGTTGGCTTCAAGATTGCAATAAGAAGCAAATGAAGAAGATCAAGTGTCAAGTATGTCTTCAAGATGAAGATGAAGTGAGCTCTCAAGGTTAACTTCAAGACATCAACGAAATGAAGTGAAAGTTCAAGATGAGCCAACTCGAAGAGATCATATGCTTAAAGCTTGCCATGAAGAAATGAAGTGCAAGTTCAAGATGAGCCAACTCTAAGAGATCATAAGCTTGAAGCTTGCCATGAAGAAATGAAGCGCAAGTTCAAGATAAGCCATCTCGAAGAGATCCTTTGCTCGACTCTTGCCATCCATATGGTGATCATGGATATGAAAAGTTGCGGCGAAGAAGAAGCTCTCCCATGGTGGATTATGGGGGAGCAATCCACAAGACTTCGTCAAGCAAGCACAATCAAGAAAGCCGTTCCATCTTGTTGCGGTCAAGATCGTCATCATCGAGCTCAAGTGGAATGCGCAAGTATAAGGTTTGCTCTTGATAGGGTTTCTTTCTCACCGGTCTCATAGTGTAGTTGGAGACCGGTTTATAATTTAATTGCCGTACTATCAAGAGGGCTCTCGAGTGAGTAACTCGATCGTATCATTCGGAGAGAGCTCAAACCTTTGCATCCTTGCATCATCTTTCTTGGTTGTTATTTGGATCTTATCCATGTGATGTTTTAGAGCTTGTTCTTATTCTCATGACAAGCTCTAGTTCATCGAAAACGGATTTTGCATAGATCACTTGTTGCGTTTTCGAGTTTGGTGATTTTCTCGGTTTCTCATGTTGAGGTGTTGCACCTCTAAAAATAAGAGAAAATCACCCCCCACTGGTTTCCATATTTCCTCGTTCTTACCCTGATTTTCTCGGTTTCTCATGTTGAGGTGTTTCTCATGCATGTGCAGACAACACTCGCCACCCCTCGTTCTTACCCTGTACTGCTGCAAGGGAAAAACCCTTGGACACTTCTATGCTAATTTCAGAGCTAGTAATAATGCACTTTTGTTCTGTCTATGCATATGAATGCAAATTCTGCACGAAGGTGGTCAGATCGATGTCCTTCTCCAGGAACTTCTGGTGCAGCTCCTCCGACTCCTCGTCCAACTTAGCCATTGTGCCTGAGAAAAGCACCGACGCAATGTGAGCGTGTCAGCAATAAGTTTGCGCGAGAAATAGCACTACTACGTTGTTCAACTTCAACAGCTGGTTTACATCGGAAGCAACCAAAGAACAACACGGGGTCAATTATGCTCCCAGCTGTATCACTGCCACTTGGCCAGTACACATGTGTGGTGCATGCATAGCAAGAAAATCAGATATTGGTAAATGTGCACGAGTGTGGAGTACTTATGTAGTTATGGAGCATATCATATCCAATTTCAATGCAAGCCACAAAGTGAGCAGCCTCCGAAGAAAGTATGCAACGAAGAGAACATAGGAATTGGAGATGCAGCTGTCCAGAGCAGTGCAGCAGGAGAATAGGACCTCATAATCTCGTCCTTCTGCCTTTCCAAGTCAGCCAACCTGTCCTCAGCAGTTGCTAGTTCTGTAGTTCTTATAATAGTGCACTGCACAAACCACAAAAACAATTATAATTTCAGGGAGGAAATTATCAAGAGGATATAGGAAGGTTGCACAAATCACTACAGTAGGGATGCGGTTTAGTATTTCTAATGGTTTGAACTGAACACTGCCTGGAAAAATAGCATGGCTAGCTGTGAAGTGTGAACTTGAGGGGGGAGGTGTACTGAACCTGATTCCTGAGCTCTGAAATCCGTTGCTCCCTTTCCAAATTTTCTCCTGTAAATTCACCAGAACCAACAGCATTCCATTTAGAGACAGTCAAAATCCTGTTGTATCTTCTTTGTACTTTAGCCAACAAATGATATGGAAACATCAATATTTGATCTACAGATATAGAATGAGTAACTCACTTGCAAGCTGCAGTGTCTCCCTCCTAAGCTCGTCACGTAACTGAACATAAAGAACCACAAGTGAGAAAATTGACAGAGCTCTCTTAGGAAAAGATCTAGCATTCAGGTAGCTCAATTTGTTTTTAATTTAATACGGCCACCAACAAATATAGAAATAATCGCCAAAATGACATCTGAACTATTTAAGAACACGCAGTTACAAAAGAGGGTTCACTCCAACCTCCAAGGCACAAATGAACAGTTAAGATTTGAACAATTCAATAAGTCTCACATGAATTATAACGTGAATCCATCCCATTTAATCAATTTATAAGGTTTATTAATAAAGCTCACAAGAATTTCTGCAGTAAAACTGGAACAAATGAACCTGGCTCAAAAGATGTCTACTTATGCTAAAACAGAACATTAATTAATACTAACCAGAGGAACCATTCTTAGCAGTTAGCAACCTGGGCCCACTTTTATATTAGAGCCAACAGCAAAAAATTACATTACAAACAGCAACTATCAAGTAAAACAACACTTCAACTATACCACAGTGGAATCAGCAACACAATAGACCATGGTAGATGCAGCAACAATACTTACATTGTTTTGGGTTTTCACTTGATCGAGAGAATTGAAAAAGGCATTATATGCCTCTTTGTCTTTTAACAGCCTTTGCAATTCATCAACACTGCACCAATATAAGAAGTAAGAACAGTGCAGTACAACATAGTTCTGTATTCCAGAGTGCAAACTAGTATGCATCATATTACCATGTAATGCTGCGTAAAGGAATTGTGTGCAAATACACACAGTAAACATATGGGGTTAGAAACATGACACAACTATGCATAAATGCTCCTTCAAAATACTCTAGCATATATACTCCCTTCGAGGTTACTGGTTACACTTATTGATTTCTACTCATCAGTAATCCATCTATACTTGTCCTCGGTGTTTTCTGGAGCCCCCGAGCCTTTCTTGGATTTCTCATGCTTCTCCGGCTGCTTCGGTATTTTCTTCGGCTTGGTGGAACTTTCACTTATCTCTTCCCAAAATACGCCCGGTGGGATTGGCAGGCATTGCGACCCGATGTTTGCCAAAACATCGGCTTCATCGTTGTTGAGTCTGCTGATATGGTTAACTTCGCTGCCGTCAAAGAGTTTTTCGAGTTCGTTGTAGACTTCCTTATACGCGATCATGCTGTCATTGACTGTGTCACACTTGTTCATCACCTGCTGAGCTACCAACTGAGAGTCGCCGAAGACTTTAAGGCGAGTAGCACCGCACGCTTTGGCCATCTTCATCCTGTGTATAAGTGATTCGTATTCCGCTTCGTTATTGGACGCGTTAGAGAACGTCATCCGCAGTATGTACTTCATTTTGTCGCCATGAGGTGAAACAAGTATAATGCCTGCTCCAACTCCCTCCAATATTTTGGACCCGTCGAAGTTCATGGACCAAGTACTCGATAAATTTGGAGGTCCCGTGTTTTGCAGCTCCATCCACTCTGCCACGAAATCTGGTAGGATCTGTGATTTTATTGCTTTTCTTTTTTCATAGATGATGTCTCGAGGGGAAAGCTCTATTCCCCAGAGGGAGACACGTCATGTAGCTTCTAGATTATTCAAGATGTTGGAAAGAGGTGCTTCGTTGACCACTACTATCGGATGTGCCAAAAAATAGTGTCGCAAATTTCTTGTTGTTGTGAACACGCCGTATGCCAGCTTCTGGTACTGCGGGTAGCATTGCTTTGATAGCGATAAAACTTCGCTGATGAAGTATACTGACCTCTGGACTCCATGAATTTTTCCTTCTTCTTCTCTTTCCACCACGAGGACTGTGCTGACCACCTGAGGTGTGGCCGCGATATATAATAAGAGAGGTTCTTTGTCTTTTGGAGCCACCAGTATGGGGGGTGTCGAGATTGTGCGCTTAAGGTCTTCGAAAGCTCTGTCTGCTTCTTCGTTCCACTCGAACTTTTCCCCTTGCTTGATCAGTGCGTAAAACGGCAATGCCTTTTCTCCCAGCCTAGAAATGAATCTGCTTAAAGCCGCGACTCGTCCAGTTAGTTGTTGTATTTCCTTGAGCTTTGTTGGCTTCCTCATTGTTACGATGGCTTGAATTTTCTTTGGGTTAGCCTCGATTCCTCTTGCTGATACCATAAACCCGAGAAGCTCTCCCGCAGGGACAACGAAGGAACATTTTGTCGGGTTCAGCTTGAGACAGAACTTGTCGAGGTTATCAAAGGTTTCCTTGAAATCATCGATCAAGGATAATCCTTGCTTTGTTGTTATGACGACATCGTCAATGTATACTTGAACGTTTTTGCCGATCTGTGTGGCGAGACACTTTCGCACCATCCGTTGGTATGTTGCTCCCGCGTTTTTCAACCCAAATGGCATTATTCTGTAACAAAACACGCCATAAGGGGTTATGAAAGCTGTTTTGACTTCATCTTCTTCTTTTAATTGGATCTGGTTGTAACCAGAGTACGCATCCAGGAAGAAAAGATGTTCGCAACTTGCCGTGGAGTCGATAATTTGATCGATCCTCGGGAGGGGAAAGTGATCCTTTGGACAATGTTTATTGAGACACGTGAAGTCGACGCACATGCGAAGGACCTCCGTGTTTTTCTTCGGGACCAGCACTGGGTTAGCTACCCATGTGGCTTTGGTGTGTAGTTCTTTGATAAATCCTGCCTCTCCGAGTCGATTAATCTCAGATAGCATAGCTTTGAGGTTTGGCTCAGAGAAACGCCGTAAAGGTTGTCGAATCGGCCTGGCTCGTGGATCCAGATTAAGGGGGTGCTCAGCAAGTTCCCTGGGTACTCCTGGCATGTCAGCTGGACACCATGCAAAGGTTTCCCAGCGCTCACGGAGGAACTCGACGAGCGCGCTTTCCTATGCGCTATCCATGTTTGTTGCGATAGTCTTCGTCTTCTTAGGATCCGTCGGGTGAATCTGTACTTCTTTTGAGTTCTTGGAGGTGTCGAAAGTTAGCTCCTTAAGAGGCCTTCCTCCACCAGGCAACACATCATAATCAGTTGTTAGCCTTGACGCCATATATTCTGCCTGCATCCCGAAGGTTTCTGACATCCTGTGAAATTCCTTGTCGCACTTATCTGCCAAGGCAAAACTTCCCTTCACCGTGATTGGGACCTTGGGTCCGGGGAGCCTCCATAGCAAGTATGTATAATGTGGTACTGCCATGAATCTAACATAAGCTAGTCGTCCCAGTAGGGCAGGATATTGCGATGGAAAATCCACGACTTCAAATTCCAGCTTCTCTCTTCTGTAATTTTCTCGGGTTCCGAACTGAACGTCGAGATTGATCTTTCTCAGTGGATAACTAGGCTTTTCAGGCGTGATGCCATGGAAGCACATGTCGGTTGGTGTCAAATTTTCCAGAGATATGTTCATTTTCCTCAACGTATTTGTGTACATGAGGTTTATGCTGCTCCCTCCATCTATGAACACACGTGATACGTCGAATCCTGCGATTACTGCTGGAAGGATCATCGCTGATTGCCCTGGTTGTGGAACTTGAGGTGGATGGTCCGCTTGAGTGAACCCGATGTCCTGTCCCGACCAATTCAGATACTCGATCGTCGGTGGAGGCATCTTTTCCGCCATGAACACTTGTCGTGAAATCGCCTTGTGGGCCCTATTCGAGGGCCTGCCCTTCTGAATCATCGCCACCGCTCCATTTGTGTCGATGTATGGACCGTTGACTGGGTTTGCCGCCAGTTGCAACTGATGTCGATTTTCATCGGTAATTGCTGGTGGAGGTGGAAGGTGAATCTCACTCCTTGGCCCCTGCGGGTTTCCCCTATTTGCTGCCTGAGCATTGGCGTCTCCTGCGTATCGGTGCAACGCTTGGAAAGTTCGACAGTCCTTCTAAAGGTGGCCTGACTGTCTTTTTTCCTCATTGTCGAGATAAAAATGCATCTGACATGGTCCATTAAAGAGATCGTCGGGAGATATATTGTATGGCATTTGGAACCTTGGTCGATTATTTTGTCTGCTAGAACTTGGCGCGTCGCTCTTTTTGTTGCTTCTTTGATAATCCTCCCGATTATTTCCACCACTGTTTCCTCGGAATCCAGCCGCCACTTGGTCGAGATTATCATAATCTGCGTATGGATGAGAGTATCGTCGCCTATTTTGATTGTTGTTTCTGTTGCGGTCCTCTTCGGGTGACCTGTGCCGTTTATTATGCACATCATCTTCTCCATCTGCCCAGCGATTCGATATGTCCATAAGTTCTACGATTGTTTTCGAGTTGAATCTACCCAAGTCCTCGATGAAGTCTTTTCGCTGAATTCCCGTGACAAACGCATCTATCGCTCTTTCGTCGGATACGTTTTCGACAGAATTCTTTATGATATTCCAATGCTGGATGTATGTCCTCATTGGTTCACCATACTTTTGCTTGCAGGCCCTTAGCTGCTCTATGGATGCGGGCTTCTTACACATGGATAGGAAATTCTTTATGAATAACTCTTCAAAAGTTTCCCAGCTGTCGATGGATCCTACTGGTAGCTTTTTAATCCATGATCTTGCGGCTCCACTAAGATGTACTTGAACGCTCTACATAGTTGTTGCTCTTGATCCGCCCAACAGTTTTACTGTTTCCAGGAAATCAATTGTCCAATCTTCGGGACCTTGCAGGCCATCGAACTTTTTATAATCATCTGGCAACTTAAAGCCAGAAGGGACCCGTGTTCTGCGAACTCGTCGAGTGAAGCAGGGGAGTCCACACATATTTTCTTCCTCGACTTCTGGCGAATATTGCCTGGATCTATTTTCCCGTGCTCTGTCTACTCTATCTTGAGCTTTTGTATTCCTCGCCACGTCTGCTCGTGGGGGGTCTCGTGCCACCGTGGTGGGTCGAGGACTATTTCGTCTTGGAGCACTTTCAGGTTGTGGTGTACTAGGTCCTGCGAACGCTGTTCCCATGACTCCAACTCCTGCCATGGCCATCTGATACAGTGCTTCTCTTGGATCTCCAGTCGGTGGCTTTGACGCTAGTATAAAGGCTTGAGCCGCCATATATCCAGCTTCCGGTGTTTTGGGGATAATGTTCCCTCTTGTGTCTATCGACATAAAGGACATGTCGAGGTTCTGGATCAGGTGCTCCCGCTCATGCTCAGGTATATGTTGCAGGCGAGATTCCTCTATCGCGCGCTGCTCTGTGGTTGTCATCCGACGTCCTTAATTGTCGACTTAAATCATCTCTTCGCCTGTGTTATCACCAGATTTTAACCAAATCAGAAGTGGGCCGTGACTGAGATGGGCTTAGCAAATATACGTAGAAATTATTCATGAATCGGCCTTGTATAAAGAGTTTGGGCTGAATTGCCCATGTATCTGTAAATATAGTAGGATACGTGTCGGTTAGGATTAAAAGGTAGAGTTTAGCTCGTATACCGTTGGGATTATTCCCACGTTAGGAAGTCTACGGACTATAAATATGTATCTAGGGTTATTGAGAAAAAGAGGACGATCACGTTCACAACAAACCAATCTAGGCGCATCGCCACCCCTTGTTTTGAGGGTTTCTTCCGGGTAAGCGCTATGCTGCCTAGATCGCATCTTGCGATCTAGGCAGAATCTTGTTTATTCGTTGTTCATGTGTTGCTCGTACTGAAGCCTTTTTGATGGCGAGCAACAACGTTATCATGGATATGTTAGGGTTAGCATCGGTACTTTCTTAATGTATTTGTTTAGTCATGCTACCCCTGGATATCTAGCCACCCTTGTACCGATCTTAGGTGCAAGGGTGGCACCTTGCTTAATCATTGTTTAGTAGACTCGATCCGTTACGATTGCTCCTTGTTCTTCAAGTATTAGTTTAATATCTACATAGTTAGGCCTTGCAAACGGGTTGAAGGATCCAGTAGCATGTAAGGTATAGTTTGCTAGTCCTAGAGAAGATGTTCCGGGAATCAACTCCACGTTGGTTTTTAGGCCTTGTCTAGGGCTGGTTTATTATCATCTTCCGTGTCTGCCAGGCTCAATTATGTGTAGGACGTTCCGGTTATGTGGTGAAAACCCTAGATCGTCGTAGATCGTCTTAACCTAATGTTGATCAAGCAGGACCACCATGTTATCGTAGATCTCATACGAATCATGGGTGGATCGGTTCCTTGAGCCGATTCACAGGACAACCTGAGAGCCGATCGAGGCTCGTATTTAATGTTTACGTGTATGCCATGCAGGAAACTAGTCGAAGCAATCCATCACCTTCCTGACCAGGTATAGGTCAGGTGGCACGCCCTTGCACCAGCATCGGACGTGCGTGCCGGAGCATTGCGGGCCGTCGCCCGAGGGACCAGGGCCCACCAGCAGTCCTGGGAGCCTCCCGGCTCTTCGTGTTGCCCGTCGCTACTCGTCGGTGGGTTTTGGTGGTCAACACATTCTGGCACGCCCGGTGGGACATTCTTCTACATCAACTGCATCAACATCCGCATCAGAGATGGCGGAAGATCCAGTCACGTACGAAGATCTATCTGAGGAGTACAAGAAGAAGTATGACGAGATCAAAGCTCTCTTCGAAGCCGACCTCATCGGCTCTTTCCAGAGGACCCGCTCACATGGCATCAGGTGGAAAGGGTTCTCAGCTGAAGGCGCTCTCGATGGAGTGGATCTGTCTACTCCTTCAGAAGAACGCACCAGGTCTCTACGTCAGGAGGTTAATCACATGGTAGCTCATTCGCTACACCGCCATTCTGAGAGCCTGGTGAACGCTTTAGAGCGTGTCGCGCTGCGCGTGGTCCAGGAAATCATGAAGCATCAGTACTCTCCGTCAGGACCTGCCCTAGGGACTCACCAGGGAGAGATACCGTTCCAGACCAGACCACCGCTGCCATTCGCGCTAACAGCACCAGAACTGCCGAGTTCACCGGCATACGTCGTCTACAAGATCGGTGGCGATCCTAGTGATTACCAGTTCTTGTATGAACCGCCTAAGGAGATCTCGCACGGATACATGTGCACATATGTGCCAGACTGCAATAACTGGGCGCGCACGAACCAGGTTGCAACAGTAGGGGTTTCTGAAACAGCAGGAGGGGTTTCTGGATCGAATCCCGAGAAGCGGGCGTGGCTAGCTAAATATGCCACTCCAACGAATCATCAAAGCTCAACTCCTGCAGCTAGCACCGTGGATCAGATCAGTGCAATCTTTAGGGACCAGTTCGGCATGGTGCTGAAGAGGAGGGCAATCAGCTATTCCAAGCCGTACCCCAACGAGTATGATTTGATCCCACTACCACCCAAATATCGGCTCCCTGAATTCTTCAAGTTTAGTGGATCGGAAGGCTCTAGTTCAGTTGAGCATGTGAGCCAATATTTGGCGCAGCTGGGCATGATCTCATCATCAGACCCATTACGTGTGAGGTTTTTCGCGCAATCTCTCACAGGATCGGCTTTCGGGTGGTACACCTCGCTGCCACCAGATTCAATCCGGACTTGGAAGCAGATGGAAGAACAGTTCCACATGCAATATCACTCAGAAGATTCCGAGGCTGGCATTGCCGATCTAGCACAAGTACGACAGAAGCGCGGAGAAACGGTATCGGAATACATTCAGCGCTTCAGGGCCGTCAGGAACCGATGCTATTCGGCTCGTATGAATGAAAAAGAAGCAGTCGATCTGGCAGTGGTGGGTCTCGCATCGCCGATCAAGGATATGGCTTCCCAAGCAGAGTACACTTCACTGGCGCATATGGTTCAGAAACTATCATTATATGAACAGCGCCACCCAGAGTTGTACCAGGACAAGTTCAAGCGCTCGGTAGTCCTGGTTGAGACAGAAGAAGATGAAGACTCGGCGGAGATCAGGAGGTAGCCGTGGCTGAATGGACTCGGGGGGCAAACCCCGTGTCCTGCAAATGGGTTAAACCACAAGGTCCTGTAAAAGGGTTTGACTTCGACGTAAGCAAAGCTGAGCAGATTTTCGACCTCTTACTCAAGGAGAAGCAGCTGAAGTTACCCGAAGGCCATAAAATCCCTACGGTGCAAGAGATGAACGGAAGGCCATACTGCAAGTGGCATAACTCGTTCACCCATACCACCAGCGACTGCAGGGTGTGGCGTCAGCAGATCCAAATGGCGATAGAACAAGGCCGTCTAATTTTCAGCCAGTACGCCATGAAAGTTGACACGCACCCCTTCCCTGCCGTTAACATGGTAGAGTGCACTTACCCCGGGAGGTGCCAGCCAGGTTTCTCGTTCAGCATTAACATGGTAGGGCCTGTGTACCACCCTGGTAAGGACAAAGACGAGAGCAGCCGCTCTCGTGGCAGGAAAAAAGAAGAGGCCGTTCCACGCGACCGGCCCCAACGTAATGACAAGCGCTACATCACAGAGGAGCAAGTGAGGAACGTGCGGTACCAGCGACCTCTCTCCGAGCACCTCCTCAACAAATATGAGCGTCAGTACGACCAGCGCCGGCGATACGACATCGATGACGAAAAAGATCGTCGGTCTAGTGTGGATAACAGGAAATATCGTCGGTATGATCGAGACGACGAAAGATATGAGCGTCGCGCCAAGGAAAAGTCAAGAGAGCAGGATGACGTGGACAGACACTGGGATTGTCCTTTCTTCAAGCATTGCTGGGATTCAGGGATGAGCCGATTGCCTACAATCGGCAACTGCCCAGAGTGTAGACAGAAAAAGAGGGACACAGGAGACGTGTCAGTGTTCAAGCGTCTAGGGCCTCTCCCGTCTCGGAACAAGCAAGCTGAGTCCTCTCGGGTGGAAGATCTCGAGGATTTAGAAGATGATGATGAAGAAGAAGATAAATACCACCGGCCAAGGTGGTGCCCTGATGGACTCAGCCATTCTCAAAAGCGTAGGGTTCAGCGACTACGTAGCGTAGAGGAAGCCGAGAGACGATACCTACACGCGTTAAGGAAAGCGCGGCCTGATCTGGCCGCGAAAATTCAGCAAACTCTGGACGAGGAGGGTCGTCCACAGAAGAAAGAGTGGCGCCCCAAACAAAAGAAAGCCGATGATGAGACATCGGCTGGCACGAACATGGTGTTCATTCTTCCATCGGAGTTTTGTGCTCTAGGAACAGAAGAGGCGCCTATAGCACAGCTTGACTGTGGCCCACGACTGGTCATCTTTGAGAAACCACGAGAAAGGAGCTACAAAGCCCTGTACTTAAGAGGTTATATCAACGGGCAGCCTGTCAATAAGATGCTGGTCGACACGGGAGCGGTAGTCAATATAATGCCATACTCCATGCTACGTCGCTTGGGACGCTCTAGCGCGGATTTGATCAAAACCAACGTTACTCTGAACGACTTCAACGGCCAAGCATCAGAAGCACAAGGCGTTCTGAACGTGGATTTAACTATAGGCCGAAAGACCATCCCTACGTCATTCTTCATCGTCGACAGCAAAAGCACCTACGCTGTCCTGCTAGGGAGAGATTGGATCCACGCTAACTGCTGCATTCCATCCACGATGCACCAGTGCTTGATACAGTGGGATGGAGATGAAGTGGAGGTCGTCTATGCAGATGATTCAGCCGAAATCTCAATGGCTGGCATGAACATTTGGGAAGCGGGAGGCCAAGAGCCGCTCTCCAGAATCAGTTTGGACGGCTGTGAGTGCATCGAGGTGACAAAAAACGGGGTGAGGCTGGTCTTATCCACCGGCCTGACAGTATAGCAAGAGCAAAGGCAACGGACATACGTGGCAAGGCCGATCCCTGCGATCGGCCCTAAAAAATAAAAAGTGACCATCTCGTCTCAAGCATGTCACGTAGTCACAATAAAGCACGAGCAAGATGTAAACCTTCATTAAGAAATGCAATAAAAATGGGGGCCGATTCCAGCAATTGGCCCATACTATCCTCGCCATACGTTTTGCCTGTGTTTAACGTCGATCTAGCAGGCGACGGAAAGCTAGGGTATGGGTTTACATCGGCTGATGAGCTAGAAGAGGTTGACATTGGTCCTGGGGATAACCCACGACCAACTTTTATTAGCAAAAAGCTAGATCGACGTCTCAGGAGCCAGATGATAGCTCTGTTAAAAGAGTACCCAGATTGCTTTGCATGGGATTACACAGAGATGCCTGGGTTAGACAGGAGCATTATTGAGCATCGGCTCCCTCTCAAGAAAGGATTTCGGCCGTTCCAGCAATGTGCACGTCAGATGAAGGCCGACATCCTAGAAGAAGTCAAGAAAGAGGTCGAGAAAATGTTGACCGCCGGGTTCATCAGGCCGTGCAGGTACGCTGAATGGATTTCCAATATATTGCCTGTACAGAAAAAGGATGGCCGATGGCGCGTTGCCATAGATTTTCGAGATCTCAATAGAGCCACTCCAAAGGATGAATATCCCATGCCAGTAGCAGAGACATTGGTTAATGCAGCTGCTGGTCATAAGGTCTTAAGTTTCATGGATGGAAACGCCGGCTACAATCAGATCTTCATGGCTCCAAAAGATATACACAAGACTGCATTCAGAGTACCAGGTTCAGTGGGCTTGTTTGAATATGTAGTCATGACTTTTGGACTGAAGAATGCCGGTGCAACGTACCAAAGAGCCATGAATTACATCTTTCATGATCTGATCAGCAAGTTGGTGGAAATTTACATCGATGACGTCGTGGTCAAGTCTGTCTCCGTAGAAGGACACCTGGAGGATTTGCGACGCATCCTGAACCGAACCAGAAAATTCGGGCTAAGAATGAATCCAAAGAAGTGTGCCTTTGGGGTGACGGCCGGTCAGTTCTTGGGATTCTTGGTTCATGAACGTGGAATCGAGATCGGCCTGAAAAGCCAGGAGGCAGTGCGCACCATGCAACCACCCACCACGAAGAAGGAGCTCCAATGCCTCATCGGCAAAATCAACTTCGTCCAAAGATTCATCTCCAATCTGTCGGGACGAATTGAGCCGTTTATGGGATTGGTGAAAATTAAATCTGATGACGAGTTTCACTGGGGGCAGAGCAGCAGCAAGCGTTCGACGAGATTAAGGAGTATCTATCGACACCGCCTGTGCTGGTTCCGCCTCAGCAAGACAGACCATTCTACATTTACTTATCGGTAGCCGACACTTCCATCGCGTCAGTGGTGGTGCAACTTTATGATGGTCTAGAAAAGGTGGCTTTCTACCTCAGCAGAAGGATGTTGGATGCAGAGACGAGGTATCCTGAGATCGAGAAGTTGTGCCTCTGTTTGTTTTTCACCTGCACCAAGCTTCGTCACATCTTTCTGACGGCAGAAATTATCATCATATGCAAATCAGACGTCGTCAAACATATGTTGTCGGCTCCTGTTTTAAAAGGCCGACTTGGTAAATGGATGTTTGCATTATCGGAGTTTGATCTCTGGTATCAGCCCGCGAAAGCAGTCAAAGGACAAGCGTTGGCCGATCTCATTTCTGAACGAATCAATACTAATATAGCAGCACTATCTGTACGTGCATGGGCTATGTTCTTCGATGGATCGGCTTGTGACGATGGTTGTGGCATCGGCATTCTGCTCGTGTCGCCTCGGGGGGCAACATATTCCTTCTCCATCAGGTTATCTACCCCTTGCACCAACAATGTCGCTGAGTATGAGGCAATACGCAAGGGAATGGAGTTGCTTTTGGAAGCCGGGGCAGAAGCGGTGGAACTTTTTGGAGACTCTAAGTTGGTGATTTCCCAGCTCACGGACGAATACAAGTGCGAGAGTGAGTCACTCTTCCCATTATGGATGGAATGCCGTGAGCTGATGGCACAATTTTGGTACATCAACTTCAATTGGGTCCCAAGATCTCAAAATACCGAGGCCAACGATCTCGCACAGATGGCGTCAGGCTACAAGGACATACCGGACGGGTCGAAGTTCGAGTGCGGTCTCTGGAACAGGATGACTGGAGAGCCGATATCTTCAATTACTTGAAGGATCCGGCTCGGGGGGCACCTAAACGGATAAGGTATAAGGCCATGAAATATGTCCTTATAGGAGATGACATGTTCTACAGGACGTTAGAAGGGTTACTGCTCAAATGCCTGGGACCAACCGAGTCTAATCGGCTCTTACACGAGGTGCATGAAGGCGCATGTGGAACTCGCCAATCGGCTCATAAGATGAAGTGGCTGATTAGGCGATCAGGGTTTTACTGGCCCACCATGCTTGAGGACTGCTTTAGGTACTATAAAGGGTGTCAAGCGTGTCAGATGTTTGGGAAAATTCAGATGGTGCCCGCATCAGCAATGAACCCCATCATCAAGCCTTGGCCATTTCGAGGTTGGGGCATGGATATGATCGGTAAAATCCATCCTGCATCGAGCAAAGGCCACGAGTGGATGTTGTCCATTACAGATTACTTCACTAAATGGGTGGAGGCTGTCCCTATGAAGAAGGTAAAATCGGAAGATGTTATCAATTTTGTGAAAGAACATGTCATTCATAGATTCGGGATTCCCCAGACTATCACGACCGATGGAGGATCGGTCTTTGTTTCTAAGGAATTCAGAAAGTTCTGCGATGACATGGGGATTAAGCTGATCCGATCGTCTCCATACTATGCTCAAGCAAACGGGCAAGCTGAAGCTTCCAACCAGAGCCTTATCAAGCTGATTAAGAGGAAAGTTGACGAGAACCCTAGGCGTTGGCATGAGGTATTGTCGGAAGCTTTGTGGGCCTATCGCATGTCATGCCATGGAGCTATAAAAATTTCGCCATACCAGCTGGTCTATGGACAGGAAGCCGTATTGCCTTGGGAAATTACGGCTGGATCGAGACGTGTTACGTTTCAGGATGATCTGACAGCTGAAGAATATGCAGCCCTGATGAGTGATACTATTGAGGATTCAACGGAACTTAGACTTTGGTCGTTGGAGAAGATTAAAGAGAACAAAGCCAAGGTAGCCCGCGCATACAATAAGAAGGTGAGACCAAAGGAGTTTCAGGTTGGTGATCTAGTATGGGAAGCTGTGTTGCCATTAGGGACTAAGGATAAAGAATATGGTAAATGGTCTCCTAATTGGCACGGTCCGTACAGAGTCGACCAGGTTTTGAAGGGTAATGCATACATGCTCGAGCAGCTGGACGGTGTTAAATTCCCAGTAGCCGTCAATGGTCAACACCTCAAGAAGTATTTCCCAAGCATGTGGGATGACGGACAGTGAAATATGGGGGCCGATGCAAAAAATCGGCCAGTAAAAAAAAATTATATACAAATCACAGCCGATGCACAGACATCGACTTTAGAGATATGGATACAAGTACAGCCGATGCACAGACATCGACTTCAGAATTAAAAAAAAAAGCCGATGCATAGCCATCGACTCTAGAGGAACAAACTCAATTGAGCAGTTAACAGATTATTTTTAGGCCAGAGACCGTGGCATTGGGATGATTCTCCCATTGGATTCGCTGAGGAGTTGAATCTGTGCGTTTGAGATCTAAGGTTGGCGTGGACACGGATTGGACCTGTTTGGACGGCAATTTGGGGGATCTGATTTCATTCTCTCAAATGAAGGTTGCAAATTACCGTGTAAATAGGCAACTGATTTGGCCTTAATCGCGTTTTATGGAAAAGGCCGATGCGCTGCCATCGGCTCTTTGCATGTTGACTTACTTTGGCAATCGGCAAATTTGATGTGAAAACAAAATCGACAGAGGAACATTTTCTTCATTAATAGAGGGGATTTCTTACAAAGAAAGAGCCGATTGCTCAAGGGAGGAAGAACAAAAGAGAGGTCTATTGACCAATCTGCTACTACTACTAGACCTATACTAGTAGGTGCTGCTCTACGGGCCGTCGCTGCCCTCGTCGTCGCCGTTGGAGCTGCCGTCGGCACTGCTGCCGGCGGGCTCCTCGTCACTGCTCCCGTAGCCCTCATTGGGAGCCTCCTCCTCCTCGTCGTCGTCGTCGTCATCTGATCCGACGCGGAAGCGCTTCACCGGCGGGTAGTCTTCGAGGGAGTCGTCGTCCTCTTCCTCTTCCTCCTCCTCGGAGGAAGTGTAGTCGGCCCAGGAGAACGAGTCATCCTCGCTCTCCGCCTCCAGTTCCCCATCGGCAAGGAACTGGAGGTCATCGTCTCCGCTGGTCAAGGACTTGTCGTCCTCAGACCAGATGGAGGAGTTGTGGTCCTCCTGGTCCCATTCCTCTGGGGCGCGGTGGTTGTGAGCCGCCGTCAAATCCCACTCCGGCGTGGGCTCGCGGGAGGAGGAAGATGAGGAAGAGGAGGACTGAGAAGAGAGGCCCGACGAGGCGGAGGAGGAGGAAGAGGAAGGCATTGCTACAGGAGAAGGGGGTTTTTTGGTGCCGATGGCTAGTACAGAGCAAGGGGATGAAGAGGCGAACTGTTCGGCACGGTTAAATAAAGGGGATATAGTGGAGATTTAATGCTACAACAGTTTCCGAGGAAGTGGTGCCAAAGAAAAAAAACTGTCAAATCACGCGAAGAAGTTGAGAAGGCAAGGCATCATAATGAAGGATACTGCGACGGTTCTGCTCTGCCACCACATGGCCCGACGAAGAAAAAGCAGAGTGGTTTTGGAATTATCATTACCAAAACCAGGGGGCATGTGTTATCACCAGATTTTAACCAAATCAGAAGTGGGCCGTGACTGAGATGGGCTTAGCAAATATACGTAGAAATTATTCATGAATCAGCCTTGTATAAAGAGTTTGGGCTGAATTGCCCGTGTATATGTAAATATAGTAGGATACGTCTCGGTTAGGATTAAAAGGTAGAGTTTAGCTCGTACACGGTTGGGATTATTCCCACGTTAGGAAGTCTACGGACTATAAATATGTATCTAGGGTTATTGAGAAAAAGAGGACGATCACGTTCACAACAAACCAATCTAGGCGCATCGCCACCCCTTGTTTCGAGGGTTTCTTCCGGGTAAGCGCTATGCTGCCTAGATCGCATCTTGTGATCTAGGCAGAATCTTGTTTATTCGTTGTTCATGTGTTGCTCATACTGAAGCCTTTTTGATGGCGAGCAACACCGTTATCATGGATATGTTAGGGTTAGCATCGGTACTTTCTTAATGTATTTGTTTAGTCATGCTACCCCTGGATATCTAGTCACCCTTGTACCGATCTTAGGTGCAAGGGTGGCACCTTGCTTAATCATTGTTTAGTAGACTCGATCCGTTACGATTGTTCCTTGTTCTTCAAGGATTAGTTTAATATCTACATAGTTAGGCCTTGCAAATGGGTTGAAGGATCCAGTAGCATGTAAGGTATAGTTTGCTAGTCCTAGAGAAGATGTTCCGGGAATCAACTCCACGTTGGTTTTTAGGCCTTGTCTAGGGCTGGTTTATTATCATCTTCCGTGTCTGCCAGGCTCAATTACGTGTAGGACGTTCCGGTTATGTGGTGAAAACCCTAGATCGTCGTAGATCGTCTTAACCCAATGTTGATCAAGCAGGACGACCATGTTATCGTAGATCTCATACGAATCATGGGTGGATCGGTTCCTTGAGCCGATTCACAGGACAACCTGAGAGCCGATCGAGGCTCGTATTTAATATTTACGTGTATGCCATGCAGGAAACTAGTCGAAGCAATCCATCACCTTCACGACCAGGTATAGGTCGGGTGGCACGCCCTTGCACCAGCATCGGACGTGCGTGCCGGAGCATTGCGGACCGTCGCCCGAGGGACCAGGGCCCACCAGCAGTCCTGGGAGCCTCCCGGCTCTTCGTGTTGCCCGTCGCTACTCGTCAGTGGGTTTTGGTGGTCAACAGCCTGCTCGATGCAGAAGCTGCGGCTTTACTTTGTAAAAGAAAGGCCCTTCGCAGTGATAGCCTTTGTAAAAAAGCTGCGGTTTTTGTTGGGTAGCTCTTGTCGTCCTCTTTCCAACAAAATTGGGTTCACTCGATTCGGAGCTACCAATCTTAAGTTTTGGATTTTATAAGGTAGCAGCTTTATATCTCCAGGCCGGATTTTCCGGGCCAGATATTTGCAAAATATCCGGCCCCTGAAATTTGGCTAAGGACTTTCTGGCGAGTGGCTCAGTGATACCCTGGATAGGGGCCGGATTTTTGGCCGGACTTTTGCCCGGATTTTCTCAGGGCCAGATATTTCAGGGGGCCCGGATTATCCGGCCCTCACTTTCACCGGATTATCCGGGGGGGCGGATTATCCGGCCCTTACTTAGGCCGGATTATCCGCCCCCAAACATCCTGCAACGGCTCGACTTTTGGGGGGTATAAATACCCCCCTTCTTCCTCCTTAGGCTGTTGCTTCTCCCACTCTCTCTCTCCTCCATTGTTGATCTTGAGAAGCTTGCCCTATCTCTCAATCCCTCCATGATTCTTGCCCCCATTTGAGGTAAAAGAGAGAGGAGATCTAGATCTACATTCCTACCAATCAAATCCCTCTCTTTGTGAGGGGAATCCACTAGATCTAGATCTTGGAGAAATTTGGTGTTCCTCCTATTATTTGTTCTTCCTCTCTTATTCCCCCAATAGATTTTGTAGCTTTGTTGGAATTTTAGAGAGAAGGACTTGAGCATCTTTGTGGTGTTCTTTCCATTGCATTTGGTGCATCGGTTTGAGTTCTCCACGGTGATTCGTGGAGGTGAAAGCAAGAAGGTTGTTACTCTTGGGTTCTTCGAACCCTAGACGGATTCTAGGCCTTTGTGGCATCTTAGTGGTGTTCTTGGGGACTCCAATTAAGTTGTTGTCGGGGGGAAGACCCCGGGTAGGGCAATGGACGCGGAGCAGCCGGCTGGCCACTGGCCGGCTCGCGGCAAAGGTCGGCTGAGGAGCAGCCGGCTGGAGCCGTGGCCGGCTGGTCCGGAAGCCGGTTGGCTCTAGGTCCTAGTCGGCCTGGCTACGGCCGCCAATGTTGTGGCTGGGCCGGCTTCTACAAGCCATATCCGACTGGGGGTTTGTACCTCAGACCGACTCGAGGCTGGCGAGTCTTGCACTAGAAGGAACCGGGTTGGTGATCTGGGTTCCCAAAGTCCACGCTGACTTCATCTTCCGTAAAGCGCGGGGCACTGTGGAGCAATAGTGCCACGCGCCGGACAGGCCATCATGGTCTACGTCGATCCGTACCGGCTACAGTGGCTGATGGCGACAGGGGCACCTCCTCTCCATACCGCTGACCTTGGCAGCCGGATGGGACAGGCCATGAGGCCTCAACGGCTCCCGACGTCACTGCCTCGGGAAGGAGCGGAAGCCGGAGCCGGCCAAGCCGGCCAGTAAACTATAGGGTCTTATATGTAAAGTGCCGGTGCCTATATAAGCCGCACTATCCCCTCTCGTGCAGGGGATCGATCGATCATTCTCACCTCACTTCCACCCCTAGCGCTGCCCTGTGAGAGAGACTCTTGTCTTCCTTAGCCTCCCAGGAGCAGCCGGACACAGCTCAAGGAGCAACCTTGTATTGTGTGATCATCATATACACTCTAGCAGGAGTAGAGGTGTTACCTCCATTGGAGGGCCTCGAACCTGGGTACGTCGCCGTGTCACTCGTCCCCATACCCGCATCCGGATACCGCCGTGAGATCCCTTAGGAACCACCTTCGTTAGCCACCCTATGGCATATACCGTGACGATACCACGACATTTGGCGCCCACCGTGGGGCCTTCAGCATCCTCGGCCGGTGTCTTCATCCGGACGGGTCTCACCATCACCACCGGCGAGCGAGTCGCTTCAGGCTTGATCTGGAGATTCGGCTCCCTCGACTGCTTCAGTGACAACGCTGGCTGCTTCGCCGACCGGCCCTTCCCAGCCGGCGGCAGCGTCATCTCCTTCGGCGGCCACGACGTCTACGTCGCCACCGTCGCACCGCCGCGCTACCCGCGGTAGGTGCTGCGCTGCGCAAGCCCTCCTCCGCGAGCCGGCAGCAGCGCTCCCGCCAGCCCCGCCGTTGTGCAAGTCATGATGGCTGGCGAGGAGCTCCCCACCAAGAACCCGCGCACCCGCGGCCCCAACCTGGAGCGCAACCTCGACCCCAACGCCTCCAGCTCGGGCCCAAAGGCGCCCCCACCTCCATCCCGGCTGGACGAAGTCCGGACGAAGCTTAGCTCCCCGCTCACCGCAGGCGGCGACGCCGCCACCGTCGAGGCGGACCTGGAAGCACATCGCCAGCTCCTCCTCCAGCAGGCCGAAGAGCTGGCTGCAGCCAAGCGCCAGCTGGCCATCACTCAGCCTGAGCTCGAGCCCGCCCATGGCTTCACGCCAGGCGGCAACAACCCCAGCCGAGCCGGCGTGATCCGCAAGCGCGGAGGCACCTTAGGCGCCGAGATCGAGCACGACAGTGCGGAAACGCCGACTCCGTCCACGGAGCTGCCCGTCTACAACACCCCCGACAAGAACATCCTCGCAGCCGAAGCGGCTTCGAAGGAGCTAGCCCTCCTCCAAGGAGAAGAGCTGCGCCGCCAGACATAGCGCGTAGCTGACCTGTGCCGGGCTGCAGCTGAGCAGACCAAGGACCCCAGGTATGGTGCTTCAAAAGCTCCTCCCGTCCGCGCTGCTGCAGGCAACAGCAAGGACCCCCACAGAGACACGGCCGAGTCCGCCTCGCCCGCACCAAGCCGGCACAGAGACTCCCGCGACACCCGCGCAGGTTCAAGCCGGACATGCCGGCTGGACGGCAGCCATAGCGGCCGCAGCCGCCCGCCACCAAACCAGAACGAGGAGCATGACTCCGAGCTGGCGGCGCCAAGGCGCCAACACAGGCCGGCTCCAGAGCGAACCGGCACCCGCCAGCCGGCACGTTCCCGACTGGGCCCCCGCATCGAGCCCGTCGACGCCAGAGACCGCCTCGATCGGCTGGTCGAATCCCGCATTGCGGAAGAGGAGGCGCCGGCTTGCCCCAAGTGCTTTGGGCCCCGCATCGCCAACGAGCCCATGCTCGACGGCTTCCAGCTCCCCCGCGACACGCCCAAGTACGACGGCACCGCCAAGCCGGAGGACTGGCTGCAGGACTACTCCACCGCAGTCGGCATCTCCAGAGGCAACAAGCGCTGGGCGGTGCGCTACTCCCCCCTGATGCTGGTCGGCTCCGCCCGCACCTGGCTCAACAACTTGCCAGCCGGCAGCATCAACGGCTGGCTTGATTTCGAGGAGGCCTTCATCAGCAACTTCACCGGCACCTATCGCCGGCCGGGTCGCCCCCAACAGCTCGAGATGTGCAAGCAGGGCCCGGACGAGACGGATCACGCGTACCTGACGCGCTGGTGCGAGATGCGCAACTCCTGCGAGGGTGTGCACGAGATCCAGGCCATCAGCTTCTTCATGGGCGGCTGCCGGCCCAACACCATGCTGTGGCACAAGCTGCGCCGCAGCGAGCCCAAGTCCATGGCCGTCCTCATGGCCATTGCTGACAAGTACGCACTGGCTGAAGAAGCCGGCAAGGCGACGGCTGACCCAGCGCCGGCTCCCTCCAGGCGGGACCACCACAAGTCGGCTGAGCATAAGCCGGCAGACGGCGCCTCTCATGGCAGCCGGCGGGACAACTACCGCGGCAAGCGTCACAGCGACCAGCCGGACCGCCGGTACGGCTCCGCCCACGTAGCCGCCGTGGCAGACAACGCGGCAGGCGGCAGCCGCCGCCGAAGCAAGACCGGCGGTGGAAGCCGAAGTACACCTTCGAGCAGATGCTCGACTCGCCGTGCAAGTACCACAGCGGCAAGAACCCCTCCAACCACACCACCCGCGACTGCCACTTCATGAAGCGGCTAACAAGCGGTGAACCTCTCCCGCCTCCACCCCCGCCCCCTCCAGCCGGCGGGCCGGGTGGCGCAGCCGGCGCGGAGAACGCCAACCTCGAGCACCACGAGGCTAACCAAGTGCACCATGGCCGATATCTGGCCGAAGATGCTACCTACATCATCTTCACCTCCGAGCCCGAGGACAAGACGAGCCAGCCGAGCCGTTCCCTCGAGGTCAACGCGGTCATACCGCCGGTCCCCCAGTACCTAAGCCGGTCGAGCAGGCCATCACCTTTGATCGCCGCGACACACCGGCTGTCCTGCCGAAGCCGGGCAGCTACGCCATGGTCCTTGACCCCACCATTGGCACGACCCGGCGCAGCGTGCGTTTTTTGCGCGTCCTCATGGACGGCGGTAGCAGCATCAACATCCTCTACCGCGACACCGCCCGCAAGCTAGGCATCCAAGAAGCCGAGCTGCGTCCCACCCCCACCGTCTTCCATGGCATCGTGCCGGGCCATTGCTGCCAGCCGATTGGCCGGATCACGCTGGAGGTGATGTTCGGGAAGCCGGATCACTTCCGCACCGAGAAGATCGAGTTCGAGGTGGTGGACCTCGTGAGTCCCTACCACGCGCTCCTGGGCAGGCCGGCCATGACCAAGTTCATGGCGGTGCCCCACTATGGGTACCTGAAGATGAAGCTGCCTGGCCCCAAGGGGGTCATCACCATAGCCGGCGACTATCGTCGCTCCATGGACTGCGCCACGCAGAGCTCCAAGATGGCCCAGACGCTGGTCATCGCCACCGAGAAGCAGCTCATCCATGATGCCGTCGCCCTCGCCAAGGCCGCGCAGACAGACATGCCGGCTGCAGGCAACCCGGCTGGGACGACTCACTTCTAGTCGGCCGACAACACCAAGAAGATCCTGCTGGACCCGGCGCAGCCGGACAAGTACGTCGGCTTGAGCAGGAAATAGGAAAGCGAGCTCACCAGCTTCCTCCGTGAGAATCGGGACATCTTCGCATGGACTCCAAGAGACATGCCGGGTGTGCCGAGGGAGTTGGCTGAGCACCACCTCCACGTCCGGCCTGAAGCCAAGCCGGTGAACAGCCTCTCAGGCGCTTCACCGAAGAAAGAAGGAAGGCCATCGGTGAAGAAATCGCCCGGCTGCTGGCAGCCGGCTTCATCATGGAAGTGCTGCACCCGGACTGGTTGGCGAACCCGGTCCTGGTTTTGAAGAAGAACGGCTCCCGGCGCATGTGTATCGACTACACCAGCCTGAACAAGGCGTGCCCGAAGGACCCCTTCCCCCTGCCGCGCATAGATCAAGTCATAGACTCGATCGCCGGCCGTGAACTCGTTGTCTTTTCTAGATGCCTATTCGGGCTACCACCGGATTCCTTTGAATCCGGATGATCAAATAAAGACTTCGTTCATTACCCCGTACGGGGCTTATTGCTACACGACTATGCCGTTCGGCTTGAAAAATGCAGGCGCCACCTACCAAAGGTGTATGCAGAAATGCTTGCAGAATCAAATCGGCAGAAACGTTCACGCATATGTGGATGATGTCGTTGTAAAGACCAAGGAGACGACTACCCTCCTTGATGACCTGAGAGAAACCTTCACCAATCTGAGAAGATTTCGGATGAAGCTCAACCCGGCCAAGTGCACATTCGGCGTGCCGTCTGGCCAGCTCCTCGGCTACCTCGTCTCTCAGCGAGGGATCGAAGCCAACCCGGAGAAGATCAGTGCCCTGGAGAAGATGGAACTGTTGCAGTGCCTCAAGGATGTCCAGAAGTTTGCTGGCTGCCTGGCCTCCTTGAGCCGCTTCGTCAGCCGGCTGGGGGAGAAGGCACTGCCCCTGTATCAATTAATGAAGAAGGCGGACAAGTTCGTCTGGTCACCGCAGGCGGATGAGGCCTTCCGTGACTTGAAGCGCGTGCTCTCAACCGCGCCAATCCTTGCAACGCCGGCTTCAATGGAGCCGATGCTGTTGTACATCGCAGCCACCAATCGAGTGGTTAGTGTTGTCCTGGTGGTGGAGCGCAAAGAAGCCGGCAGGGAGCAGCTGGTTCAGCGCCCAGTCTACTACCTCAGCGAAGTGCTCTCCCAGTCGAAGCAAAACTACCCCCACTACCAGAAGGTCACCTACGGCGTATACATGGCGGCCAAGAAGCTCAAGCATTACTTCCAAGAGCACCCGATCAAGGTGGTTGCCACAGCGCCCTTGGCGGAAATCATTGGCAGCAAAGACGCCAACGGCCGGGTTGCCAAGTGGGCTCTGGAGCTAGCCGCCCACACCATCCTCTACGAGCCACGCACAGCCATCAAGTCGCAGATCCTCGCGGACTTCTTCGTCGACCGGGCTGAGATGCGGTACTCGCCGCCTGTGCCGGATTCCACACATTGGAAGATGCACTTTGACGGCTCGAAGATGCGCAACGGCTTGGGAGCCGGCATCGTCATCACCTCTCCCAAGGGAGACCGACTGGACTACGTCCTGCGGATCCACTTCGCCGCATCCAACAATGTGGCGGAGTATGAAGCGCTCATTCATGGGCTGAAGCTGGCCAAGGAGATTGGCGTGCGTCGCATACTCGCTTCGGCGACTCCGACTTGGTCATACAACAAGCATCTGGCGACTGGGACGCGAAGGACGCCAACATGGCCTCATACCGCTTCCATGTCCAGCAGCTATCCGGCTTCTTCGACGGCTGCGAATTCCACCATGTGCCACGAGCAAACAACGAGGCGGCCGACGCCTTGTCCAAGATTGGCTCAACCCGGCAAGCCATTCCGCCGGGCATCGCCTTGGCGGTTCTCAAGAAGCCGTCCATCATACCGTCACCGTACTCGGATTCAATATTCGTGCCGGCTGACCCGGGGGCTGCTCAGCCAAACCCGGGGGCTTCATCGCCCAAGTCGGGGGCTAACAAGCCGAACCCGCTGGCTACCATGCCGAACCCGGGGACTTCTCAGTCCAACCCGGGGGCTTCATCGCCAAACTCGGGGGCTAGCAAGCCGAACCCGGCGACCATGCAGTCGAATCCGGAAGCTCCCACGCAGGAGGCCCTGTTGGTCAGCGTATTCGAGATAAGATGCGTACCTTCATGGGCACAAGAATTCCTCTCCTACCTCACCGATGGTGTGCTGCCTGATGATAGAGTCCAGGCCAGGCAGATTGAGAGAAGGGCCAAGGCCTATACAATCATCAACCACCAGCTGTACAAACGCAGCGTAAGTGGGGTGTTCCAGCGGTGCGTCGAGCCGGCTGAAGGGATTGAACTCCTACGGGAAATCCATCAAGGAGAGTGCGGAAGCTTTCCGGCACGGTTTTTACTGGCCGACTGCGCTCAGAGACGCAGAAGAGTTGGTGAAGAAGTGCAACGGCTGTCAGCGCTTCGCAAAGAAGAGACACCAGCCGGCTTCCGCCCTGAAAACCATCCCCATCACATGGCCATTTGCCGTATGGGGCTTGGATATGGTGGGTCCGTTCAGAACAGCGCGAGGAGGCATGACACATCTCTTGGTGATGATTGACAAATTCACCAAGTGGATCGAAGCCAAGCCAATCAAGAAGGCCGGACGGCTCCACAGCCGTCACATTCCTCAAGGAAATCATCGTGAGGTTCGGCTACCCTCACAGCATCATCACCGACAACGGCAGCAACTTCTCCCAAGGCATCTTCTCCCGCTATTGCGGGGAAATGGGGATCCGGATGGCCCTATCCTCTGTGGCGCACCCAGAGTCCAACGGACAAGTGGAGAAGGCTAACGGCTTTTGGTCCTAGCCGGCATCCGGCCCCGGCTGGTGGAGCCGCTCGAGCGAGCAGCCGGCTGCTGGATTGAAGAGCTGCCCAATGTGCTGTGGAGCCTGCGCACAACGACAAACCGCTCAGTCAGCTTCACGCCATTTTTCCTCGTATACGGGGCCGAAGCCGTCTTGCCGACTGATATCGAGCACGACGCGCCAAGGATCAAGCTCTACACGGAAGCCGAAGCCAAAGAAGCTCGCGAAGATGGAGTTGACCTGGTCGAAGAGGCCCGGCTGCTGGCTGCGTCCAGATCTACTATCTACCAGCAAAGCCTCCGACGCTATCACAGCCGAAAGGTCCAGCCCTTAGCATTCCGAGAAGGAGACCTAGTGCTCCGGCTGATCCAGCGGACAGCCGGAAAGCATAAACTGTCATCCCCATGGGAGGGTCCCTTCATCGTGAGCAAGGCAGTAGGCAACGATTCCTACTATCTCATAGATGCCCAAGAGGCTAGAGAAAACAAGCCGAACAAGGCTGACGAGGAGACTAAACGTCCCTAGAATGTCAACTTGCTCCGCCCATTTTACACATGAGAACAGGAATGTATGTATCCCTTGTATCCCTTTTGTGAGCTATGAAAAAGCACGCACCAAGAGCGCCGTTTCCGACAAGTTTTTCGCGTACTCTACTTTGTTTCGCCAATTGGCTTGAACCCTCTCACGCGGCCAGCTCAGTAACGTGATCCGGTTTCCGACAGCCGGCTTCCGATCCAGCTACAGACCGCAACCCGGCTGTCCGGCTGGCGGGAGTAAGGCCTAGGGAGCCGGCACGCGAAAGACGACTAAGGGAAAGAGTAAAAGCGAGTTGACTTGCAACTTTTCATAAAAGTGCCGGACTGCCGAATTCGGCTCGTTCGACTGAAATACTGTCGGCCTCACCCAGCGGCCCGCTCTTGATCCGGCGACGGATCGCAAGTCGGACGTACGACCGGCAAGAGCATAGCCAAAGAGTGGGGCGGATGGGAAAAAGCGAACAAGTCGAAAGAAAGCAAGTCGGCACACAAATGATTAACAAACACATTAAAGTGTGACATAATGAAAGGACGATAATATTCATACACATGCACCCGGCATCCCGGGGATTTAACAAATTGTCTTGGCAAAAGCAACAACGAGACGAGTAAACTAAGCAGCGGCTGGAGAAGGACCAGCCGGAGGAGCGTCAGCGGAGCCGGCTGCCGGGTCGTCTTCAGGCGCATCTTCCGCCTCCTCATCTTCCATCTCGTACTCATCATCAGACTGAGGGTTCGGGTCCGCGACGAAGAGGACCTTGTCGACGAAGTCGGCGATGGCGCTGGCTCGGGCAAGCCGGGCAGTCTTGTGTTCGGCCGGGAGCTTGTCCTCCACGCTGGCTCGCCGGTACTCGAGCTGCCCCAAGTCCACCTCGTTGTACCAGGAGAGGACAAAGGACAGCGCCATGTCGGCTCCAGCGCGCGTGGCAGACTCCTTCCAGTCGAGGAAGCGATCCGGCGCCCGTTCCATCAAGGAGACGAGGTTGGAGATATCTTGCGGCACCGCCTCCACGGGCCACAGCATCGGGACCAGCTCCTCAGCCGCCTTCCGGAGCTCCCAGCCAAGCTTGGTCATGGGCTCGACGCGGGCAGCCATGGATGCCATATAATCCTCCATGGTGAAGTACTCCGAGCTGCCCTCGCCAGTCGCCCGCCTCCTAGTCTCGCGCGCAACGCCAACGGCTGCTAATGCCGCATCCTGCGTTTCCGGGAAGGCCGCTGCAAGAAGAAGCACGTCAGAAATCGTCAAAGCCGAAATAAGCTGAAAAATGCTAATTTTCGAAGTCCTAAAGTAGGCCAGGCGGCAGCCGGCAAGAGCCGACTGCCCCCAGTCCGAAGATGGAAATTCCGAAGGACAAAAGGAAAAGCCTGGTGGCAGCCGGCAAGAACCGACTGCCCCCAGCCCGAAGACGGATAGCGAAAAAATCAGAGTTTCTGCCGCCGGCTGCCAACGAAAGCCGGCAGCCGACAGCCGAAAGCCGGCAAAGGGAAAGGAACAAAGAAATGCACTCACCCGACAAGCCACGGTCGAGCGCGCCAATCTCGTCCACCCAGCGCTTGGCGGTGGCCGACAGCTCCGTGGTCTTGGTGGTGACCTCCTCCTGAAGCGCAAGCCGCTGCTTCTCCACCTCGGTCAGCCGCCGGCTCAGATCCTCCACCTTCTCCTTCTCAGCCGTCCTGAGGAGGGCAAGCTCCTTGAGGTGATTCTCCTCAAGCCGGCGCAGCCGCGTTAGCTCCAGCTCAGCCACCTTGAGCTTGGCTGCTGTAGATCGGCCCGCCTCCTCGCTCTCGGCGCACTGAGCGCGAGCAGCCCGGAGATCCGCCTCCAGCCGCGGGACCTTGGCGGCTTCAGCTGCAAGGCAGCCGGAAAGAAGCGTCAGCCAACCAAGACTAAAAAGAAAGAAGACATCGGGTCGGAAAGAAAAAGATCTTACCCTTGACGGCCTCCAGCTCACGAGCCAAGTCGGCCCGGTCCAGCTTGGCCTTGTGGTAGTGGGTCACGGCGCGATTGTACAAGTTGGTGCGCCGATCCGCCACAGCCTAAGGGGGGAGAAAATCAGTCAACTAGACGAAACCCGGACCGGCTCCGAGCAGCCGGCCCATGCCTCGGAGGGCTACCAGGATGATAACCAAATTGAAGAACAGATGAAGCACTTACCTTGCTGGCTTCCTCCACCTTGGCGACGTTGGCCGCGGCCTCGGCAGCCCTGGCCTTGAGGTTGGCCTGCAGGCTGGAGAAGAACATCTCCACCGACGCTTGGCCTGGGTTCCCCTCCCGGCTGGTCACCTCATAGGAGTCGGCGCGGAGCCACGCCTGCTCCATAGTGCCAGCTGAGCCAAGGCTGGAGTCGGAGGCGGACGGCACGTGCAGCAGCCGGGCACCCTTGGCCACATGAAGGCTCCCCAACGGCGGCGATGGGGCTCCCGTCCTCACCAGCGCGCGCGAGTCGGCGCCCTCCGTGCGCGCCGGCTCATCCCTTGCCGGCTCCTGCCTGGCCGGCTCCTCCGTCGTCGGCTCCGGCGGTGGCGGCGCTCCGGGCGAAGCAGCTGGCCCAGTCGGCGCAGCCACCTCCGGCGCCTGAGGTGCCCCCTCCGGGCTCTCCATCAGCACCACCACGCTTGGCCCGGCTCCGGCTCCGGTCGCAGGTGGCGCAGCCCTGCCGGCTCCGGCTCCGGTCGAAGGCGGCATGCCCCGGCCGGCCCCAGCGGCTGGGTCCAGAAGACGAGCACGGCGCGGGAACATGTCGTCCAGCGTCGGCTGGCGCGTCGGCTCGGCCCGCGTGCCGCGGCCAGGCGCTGAGGCCAGTGGCACGGCGAAAGAAGGCGCCCCTGCGGGAGGCGGAGTACCCGCAGGCGGCGGCGGCGTAGGCGCGCGCGATGGAGGCTGTGGCGTCGACTCCCTCCTTTATCGCGGAAGCGGCGACACGACACGCGGGGCTTGCCGGGAGCCGCCTCCCTGAGCGAACTTGATGGGGGGCCTAGCCGAACAATTAAGGAAAAGATAAGCATAAAAAGTAAGGAAAGAAAAGGAATCAAACAAGAGAAAAAGAGAGCTCACCCGGCCTGCTCCGGAACCTTCTTCGGCTGCTGCCGGCGGAGCTTCTTCGCCTTCGCCTCCAAGGCGGCAGTGGAGCGGGGGTCGCCGACCCGCTTCTTCCCCTTGGGCGCCGAAGTCGCCGTGGTGCTTGGCGGCCTCGCGCGCAGGGGCACGACGGGGATTGGCCCCGTGGCGGACGTCGCCGGCTCCTCATCCTCCTGCTGCTCCGGTGAAGGGGGCGGATTGTGCTCCCCCTGGCCGCCTAGGTCAGGCGCCTGCAGCAGGTCGTCATCGCTGGCCTGGTCGCCGGCTTGGTCAGCCGGATCGGCGTGATCCGGCGTCCATCTCCTTGTCGCCATATCGCCGTCCTCGACGTTCTGGCGGTCGAAGAGCTAGAAAGATAGAAGACATGAGCAAACAGCAAACAGCCAGCCGAAAGTCGGCAGAAAGGGAAGTCGGCCTCGCAGCCGGAAGTCGGCTAGAACATAAAGCTTACCAGCTCGGGTTGGTGGTCCCTGTCGTGGGGCGCCAGCCCGTAGTTCCACTCCTCCGGCATGTTCGCCTTGGTGATGTTGTTCACCCGGCGGGCCACCTGGGCCTTGGAGAGCAGCGCCTTGGACGTCCGGTTCGGGTCGAACCGGCCGGACATGTGCCCGATCTTGTGGGTGCGCATTTGGAGCGGCAGCACCCGGCGCTCGGCGATGGTGCAGAGGAGGTCCTCGGCGGTCAGCCCGTTCCCGACGGCCGCCCCCAGAAAGTCCCAGAGCTGGTTCACCTCAGCGTCCGGGTCCGTCGTGCGGGCGTTGTAGCTCCAGTTGATCCGGCCGACTGGAGGAGCCGGATTGAACTCCGGCAGGTTGATCCGGTCGACGAGCTGGCCCTCGTTGCGCACGTAGAAGAATGACATCTGCCAATTGTTCACCGAGTCAACGGTTGGAATTTTGGGGAAGGCCGTACCCGGCCGGGTGTAGATCGAGGCGGCGCCGCAGGCCCGCAGGCGGCCGTCAGTGGTTTGCGCCTTGAGGTAGAAGAGCCGGCTCCAGAAGTCTATGTCTGGCCACAAGCTGGCGTAGGCCTCCATGAAGGCCACGTAGCAGCTGAGGAGGATGCAGGCGTTGGCCGGCAGGTGGTGCGGCTGCAAGCCGAAGTTGTCGAGGAACTGGCGGAAGAAGTTGGACGCCGGCAGGCCCAACCCGCGATCAAGATGCGCGCCGAAGACGACGCGCTCGCCGGCCCTCGGCTCGGGCTCCGTCTCCGCGCCGGGCGCCCTCGTGACCACCGATGACGGGATCCGGCGAAGGGGCACCAACCGCTCGATGTCGTCATCCTTCATGTACGACCCCCTCCACGATCCGCTGGCGGAAGCCATCGACGAAGAAGAAGATGAAGAGGACCACGAGAGACGGAACGGAGAGGAGGAACCTCGCGACGGCGGCGGCGACGACGGCGGCGGAGGACGCTCCGTTGAAGCGCGGGGCCCCGTGGCGCCGGCTCGTCGGAGTAGCGGCGGCAGATCGGCGGAGATGCGCTCGCCGGAGTTTGCCAGTGAGAAACACCCGCCGGAGCAGCAAGAGGCACGAGCGCGAAGAAGAGAGCGAGAGGAGCGGAAGCGCGAGGAAGACGAAGTGAGGCAGTGGCCGCCTCGGTACCCTCCCCCGCGGCATTTATAGCCGCCCGCGGCGGACGGTTAGCCTCCAAGTGGCGATCGTGGCCACGTCGCCCGGATCTTCTGCGCATTAATTCCCCCCACGACCGCTGCCGTTACCGGAAACTGCCACACCACGTCGCCCACGACCGCACCGAATCCGGAGGAGACATTGATGTGACCAGACGAACCGGCGGCAGAGCCCAGACGTCAGACCGGTCAAGTCGGGTGCAGGACCCGAGGCGGCGGAGACTCCGGCGCGCCGCAAGCCGGAGCCGGACACTAAGTTCACCTCGGCCCAAAATTCATCCAGCAAGGCGGAGACGTCACCAAAACTTGCGAGAAAGCAAAAGCTGCATAAGTGTAAATAGTGGCCGGCTAGAAGCAGCCGGCCGGAACGAGCCGGATGAGGGCGCAGCCGGCTGAATGGAAATTCTCAGTCGGCCCCTCCAAGTGCTGTCAAGTATATTCGAGAAGCCAGGAAAACCTTCCTAGGTCCTTCTAAACGCAGGACCTTGCCAGCTTCGGGGGCTAATGTCGGGGGGAAGACCCCGGGTAGGGCAATGGACGCGGAGCAGCCGGCTGGCCACTGGCCGGCTCGCGGCAAAGGCCGGCTGAGGAGCAGCCGGCTGGAGCCGTGGCCGGCTGGTCCGGAAGCCGGTTGGCTCTAGGTCCTAGTCGGCCTGGCTACGGCCGCCAATGCTGTGGCTGGGCCGGCTTCTACAAGCCATATCCAACTGGGGGTTTGTACCTCTGACCGACTCGAGGCTGGCGAGTCTTGCACTAGAAGGAACCGGGTTGGTGATCCGGGTTCCCAAAGTCCACGCTGACTTCATCTTCCGTAAAGCGCGGGGCACTGTGGAGCAATAGTGCCACGCGCCGGACAGGCCATCATGGTCTACGTCGATCCGTACTGGCTACAGTGGCTGATGGCGACAGGGACACCTCCTCTCCATACCGCTGACCTTGGCAGCCGGATGGGACAGGCCATGAGGCCTCAACGGCTCATGACGTCACTGCCTCGGGAAGGAGCGGAAGCCGGAGCCGGCCAAGCCGGCCAGTAAACTATAGGGTCTTATATGTAAAGTGTCGGTGCCTATATAAGCCGCACTATCCCCTCTCGTGCAGGGGATCGATCGATCATTCTCACCTTACTTCCACCCCTAGCGCTGCCCTGTGAGAGAGACTCTTGTCTTCCTTAGCCTCCCAGGAGCAGCCGGACACAGCTCAAGGAGCAACCTTGTATTGTGTGATCATCATATACACTCTAGCAGGAGTAGAGGTGTTACCTCCATTGGAGGGCCTCGAACCTGGGTACGTCGCCGTGTCGCTCGTCCCCATACCCGCATCCGGATACCGCCGTGAGATCCCTTAGGAACCACCTTCGTTAGCCACCCTATGGCATATGCCGTGACGATACCACGACAGTTGTGGAGAATCTTCAAGGGCAAGGCCTTTGTGGCATCTTAGTGGTGTTCTTGGGGACTCCAATTAATTTGTGGAGAATCTTCAAGGGCAAGGCCTTTGTGGCAATTTATTGGGAGCCTCCAATTAAGTTGTGGAGATAGCTCCAACCTTTGTGCGGGTTCGGTGACCTTCCTAAGGTCCCATAGTGGATCGAGGACATCCCTTTTGGTGGGAATTCTCGAGGATAATACGGTGGCCCTCGTGCATTTGGAGTGACTTGTCCTCCCCACCGCTCCAACAGAGAGTAGCACTCGCAAGAGTGTGAACTTCGGGCTACATCGTTGTCTCCACGTCACTTCGGTTATTCCTATACCCGAGCTCTTTACTTATGCACTTTACTTTGTGATAGCCATCGTGCTTGAAGTTATATATATATATATATATATATATATATATATATATATATATATATTTATATATAGCCCAACTATTCTCGAACCCCCCTTAAGAGGGGTTCTAGAATAGCTATTCTCGAACCCCCTATTCCCGCTTACCGGCCGGCCCGAAACCCACCCGAACGAACCGACCGACCCAGCCCAAAAACTACCTAGCCGAACTTCGTGCCTTATCCACCACCACGCTCGCCCCCCGCCCTTCCCCGCCTCCTTCTTCCTGCCCCGGCCGGCCACCCACCTAGCGCGCCGCCGGGAGGTCCCCCACCTCCTCCGCGCGCCGCCGGGAGGCCCCCCACCTCCTCCGCGCGCCGCCGGGAGGCCCCCCACCTCCTCCACGCGCCGCCGGGAGGGCCCCCCACCTCCTCCACGTGCCGCCGGGAGGGCCTCGACCTCCTCCGCGCGCCGCCGGGAGGCCCCCCACCTCCTCCGCGCGCCACCGAGAGGACCCCCACCTCCTCCGCGCGCCGTCGGGAGGGCCCCGACCTCCTCCTCGCGCCGCCCCACCTCGCCCCATCTTCTTCCTTGGCCGGTGCCGCACCTCCCCGCCCCACCTTCTTCTTTCCCCGGCACTGGGAAGCCCCGCCCCACCTTCTTCCTTCATCTGTGCATTTGCCGGTTTGCTCTCTCTCTCTAATGTATTCTCACCTATAGCATGTGTGTGTAACGTGAATAATATTGTAGGATGTTGTGATTAGATGTTGTCTACTTGCATGTTGTTATGCCTATGAGAGACGAACTTAAACACTCTCTGATGTTTCAATCTTACTTGTTATGGGAAAGTTCATTTTCTAACATGGTGAAGTTAATTTCATTTTCATTTGCAAAACAAATTGAATACTTGCAGAAAGTTTACATTTGCACTTTACCAGGCAAGATCAACAAGAAAAAGGGTTATGTTGAAGCTACTGAAAACGATAATAGCACTACACCCAACACAGAAGATGATATGATTGTGGAGTTAGATGATGTCCCACACATTCTATGGTTTAAGTTTATAACAATCAGATCCTTATTTTGAATGACACAAAACTAAGCCTATATTCCGTTCTGAACTACCAGGGGAGCCAAGGACCACTTTGGATTGGCTCAGCACATGAAATAGGGCCGAGAAAAATGCCGTAAGTGCAGTCGTTCAGCGTGAGCAGTAGTTGTGTTGTAAGTTCTGGAATACTCTCCCTGTCTAATTCACTCCATCTCTAGTTGATTTATACATAGGACACTTACCTTTTGCATTGATTACATCAATTGATTCAATAATTCAAAAAGAAAAGAAGTTCATTATGTTCATGCAGCAAGTTCACTTTGTTTTATTTCGGGCTACGTTCCGCATGGTGGTTTAGTTAAAAGCACACTAAAAAAGGTGTACTGTGGTAGTTGAAGTTCATTTTTTGTTCTAGGAGTATATTTGTTTGGCAAGTTAATTTTTGTTTCAAAAATCTGTTGATCTTAGGGTGTTCGTTTCTCACTAAGATTTCATTTCCTTTTACAGGTGAGTTTATTTTTCCACGGAAGATCATTTTATCAGGCGAATTCTGGCAGTGAACTTGTGTATTTCGGGTAGTATATTTGTGTATTTTGGAGAGTTCTTAATCTTTCGTTTCGGGGAAGTTCTATTAGTACATATGTGATGTCCATTTTTTGTGGAAAAAAGTTTGGAAGTTCACCTCAATTTATTTTGGAAGCTCACTTGTTAAAATTACATGTGCAGGGATGCATCTGAACAGAGAGTAGCCACTGAAGCAGAGTAGCTGTTGAGGTAATATTTTTCATATTTTTCTATCAACAAGTTTAATGTAGTTCAGACTATTCAAATTAGCAAGTTCACTTAGTATTCCCTGGGATTTCATTGCAAGTTCCACATGTACTATGTTCAGGAAGTAGACATCGAACTGTGCCTGTTAGGCTCGTTTTGATGTGTTGCTGATACAGAAAAGTAGTGCACTTGGGTACAGCGCAGCAAAGTTCACCTTTTATTTGACTATCTAGTTCTTCATAGCAAGTTTGTTCTTATTGGCCCTGTTTAAAGCATAATGACTTACAATCTTACATTTTGAACAATTTGTCCTATTCTTATTAATTATTGGTAGGTTACCATGACCACTATGCTATCTCGATCAAGTAGTAGTGATGCAGTTCACTGCTAGCCATGGTGCGGTTCAGTTTGTTGTTGTTTGTCACAAGTAAGCTGCAGGCCTCTTGGGGGCTTTGGGAACGCCAAGATGGTATGGCTCTGCGGCAAGAGGCTCGTGTATACCAATAACCAGGGGGTGGTCGTCAATGGTGTCTGCTCAAACTTCCTCTGTATGTACAACATTCTCATCACAATCCCTTTTCTTGTTTGTTTCATAGATAGCTAGTGACTATTGAATTGATTCGTTAATAACCAATTACTGAAACATTATGAGATATGAAATGGGTTGAAAACTGATTGATTATGATGCGGTATTCTAGTCTACTAATCTGTGAAGCTCACTTCTTATAATCCGTGAAGCTCACTTCTCCTAATATGTGAAGCTCACTTCTCTTAATTCGCGAAGTTCACATATACTGCTATTTTCATTTTATATATTCCTGCCACTTCTTATAACATGATGAGGTTGTAGTAACGTGGAATGTTGCTATGCTGCCCAGTATTTAGTACCACAGCCTGCTTTTAGCACATGTTTGATAGAACAATATACCAATTTTTGAGATCTTTGTGCCAGATTTACCTGCAGTTCACTTTGTGTAAAATGGCAAGTTTACTTTTTATTTTTATTTTGGGGGAGTTCGTTTCATGCGTTCTGTTGTTATTCATGTGTGGCTGATAGAAAGAGAATAGAAGTTCACTTTTTTTCTATTGACAAGTTCACTTTTATATTTCTAGGAATTTGGGAAGCACCGGACAACTCTCTATTTGTTGTCCAGTCGGTGGAGTCCATTAGAAGTTCGGATGGAGGATCCCAGCATCAAAAGGTAATTGAGACCCCGGATATTCTATTTGTTGTCCGTTCCTAGTTTCATGTATGCTTGCAAACGGTCATTAGTTGTTCTATGTAGCTAGCCAAGCTAGGCACGACTAAATTCGAATGCTATAGTGATCCACTATTTAACTAGCTAGTTGTGTTAACATGTGCTAATCCTAGTGAGGTTATATTATTTATGATTCTACGGAGTGTCTAACGGGAATATTATTGGTGGCAATGTCAAGTCAACGAGTCAAATTTTACCCCGAGATATAATTCTACTATATTCTTACGGTAAAACAGACACTTCTCAAACACCTTGCATTTTTGTCAAACCTGAGGAATACTTCGGTTTTAAGAAACTGCAAGTATTCTTCCGTTGTGCATCTGAAATACTTTAGTTTTAGAAAAACTTTGTTGCCAAACTAAGCCTTATTTACATGGAATTAGTTAAGAACTTCGTAGAACATCTTGCAATTCTCATCTGAAGTGCATATTCTCAAGTTTTAGTTTTGGTCCTGAAGTGCACATTGTCCGTTCGTTGAAGTTCGGTTTCCTTTGTCAATAAATTGTTATATGCTATCAGAGATTTCACTCTGGCAGAGCTAGAAGCTCGTTAAAAAATATGACAAGTCCAGTTAAAAAAATCATAGACTGCAGTTAAAAAGAAGTCCAACACAAGCTAGAGTTAATTACAATTCATGGTAGCCCACGGTTGTCCAACTCAGGTTTGTCATTTCCTTTTTCCTTCTTAGTTTGTCTCCCAACAAGCCATTGCTTCATACACCCCTTTCATAAACCAGATCTGTTAGTAAAACCAAGTGCATATACGGATGTATATAATGGTATGAAATGATGATGGAGGACACTGAATGTGAGAAACAGTGCAGTGTACACCCACTTTGATTTGACCGCAATAGAAGTTCTATTTACTGTAAAAAAAAAAGTGGAAAATAGGAAGTTCACTAGTTAAAGCAACAGCGGTTTGTTAAAGTGTGAAGAGACATGCGGTAGTAGAAGTTCATGGAATTTCACTAGTTAAGCTACAGTGGTTCGTTATTTGTGAAGTTTGTGAAGCTCACTTCTTTTAATTCGCGAAGTTCACATTTACTGATATTTTCGTTTTATACATTGCTGCTAGATAGAATATTCCTGCTACATGGTCATCTGGAAAAAACACCGTCCACGCAGTTACGTGTATTTTTGAGACTTTTGATGTAAAAATGTGCATTTCATTTCATTTTTAACGCGCTGAAGTTCATTTCATTATCATCTGCTCCAGACTTTGGTAGTACTTTGCCGCCTTTGAACTTCCATGTCACTACCATGTTGTTAATTTCTCTAGTATCTCCAAATATAAGAATTGCTTCACTGTGATTTTCTGCAACAAACACGCATAGACTAAGCATAATGGCCTAGGAAGAAGGCACGCATATGTGTCTATACTTGCCAGCCACGCATCGCCCAATACACGCTAGTGAAATGCCCAGTTTTGTAGACACTGTCCAATTTGTCGAGAAGTGCACTTTGTCGGTCGTTGAAGTTCATTTTTTAGGAGTTTATTTGTTTGGAAAGTTAATTTGTGTTTTAAAAAATCTGTTGATCTTGGGGTGTGACTTTGTTAGTCACTGATATTCCATTTCCTTTTACATGTGAGTCCACTTAATTAGATGAATTTGGGTGGCAGTGCAGTTCCGTGACATGCGGCAGTAGAGGTTCATGAAAGTTCACTAGTTAAGCTACATCGGTGCGTTATTTGTGAAGTTCACTTCTATTAATTCGCGAAGTTCACATCTACTGCTAGTTTCCTTTTATATATTCTTGCTAGAGAATATTCCTGCTACATGGTCATCTGGAAAACACTTCTTACAGATTGTGTGTATTTAAAAATGTTCATTTGAGATAAAATATAGTTAAAGCCTTTAACTCTACTACAGTTCATCATCTGCTATGATACACCATGGACTTATTCTTTAGGGATAAATTTTGAGGATGACCACAGCACGCCGCCTCGCCCTTCAACGCAGGTAATGGCCTCAAGCACTGGATCCCTTGTGCCTCTACTTTGATTCCATGTCATACCTTCTTTGTTGTTGTATTCGATGCCATCTAAAGTTCAGATCTTAGGAAGTTCGGTTTGTACAAAATGCGTAGTCTACTTTGTCCATAAAAAAGAAATTGATTTTCTTGTGAATTATGTGGGAGTGCAAATAGTTGTGGAATTGGAAAAATTCTTGCCACACTTCGAATCCTTCGCCCGCCTTCTCCTCGTTCGGATAGGCTGATGGCAGCGGCGCCTCCCCTTTACGGATTTTCGCGCTCGCGAGCACTAGCTTTCCGCTTCTTCTTCGCTAAACTTCAGAACCAAGGTGAGCTGCTGGCCGACTCCTGCGGCTCGAACTTCACAAACTAAATTGAACTGCGTTTGTTGTTCTTCTCCTACTGTCTAAGAACTAAAACGTTTCGATGAGAAAGAGCATTTTTCTTAGATGTCACACTTATATGCATGAAGATTTCCGTTGCTTCTTCTAGATTTTTGTTCTTGTTCTGCATATGGACCCGCTAAAATGTGTCAATATTGCAGCAAGAAATGTGATTGCTGCTGCGAGTGCACATTAGAGTTATATGTCTATTTCAAAAGGTTGACTTTTTCTTTTAATATGTGCATTATTCCTGCAGCCAAGGAGGGCAGGTTTCCAAATAAAAATGCGTTTTCAGCATGTCGAGGAAGCTTGAGTCATCTGTCACAGAGGTTAAATTTCTATTTCGGGGAGTCCGCTCTTGGTTTCAAGTGCATTATTTTGCATCCGGGAAGTGCGGATGGTTGAATTTGAGATGTTTGTTCAATATTTATGATATTGTGTTTGAACCGCTCTGACTCCGCATTTTTCTGGCTTAGTGCACTAGAGTACTACTTCATCTAGTCCAGCCACTACTAGTCAACTCCTATTTGGACATGGAGAGAACCAAGGTAAATTAGTAGGTCCTGAAAATAGACAAACAAGTGACGGTAAAAAACACATTCAGATAGCACGTGTGAAGTTCATTTTATTTATTGGGGCAATTAGCTTTGTCCCACCCCATTTTGTCGGGAAGTTCATATTTACCTTTTTCTGTTCAGAGTAGTTAACATTGAAGTTCACTTGGTTCGCACGGGAAATTCACTTTGAAAGTTTATTTCATCCATGATTACTTGATTGGTAGGTCTAATCAAAGTAATCTTCCTTCGTTATGTAGTTTTTGTCTTTATGTTGACTATTTAGAGGAAATTGAACTATTATGATCAAAATTTCATGATCAGCAATTCATTTTGACTATTTAATTGTACGGGTGTGCATCTTCAAAAGGAACTTACTCTCATTGTGAAGATTATTTAGAATTTGCACTAGTTTATGAGCTTATGGAGGTGAATGAAGATTACGGACAACTTTCTTCAAGGAAACTTTGCGTTGTAGTTGGAGAAGTCGTGATGCCGTGGTCAGCATCCGAGGAGTTGGCGACCTCCGAATCCCGCTGCTGCCCCAGATCGCTTAACTCAGTTGGTCTTGGGTTTTGGCTAGTTGAATACATGCTTGTCCAGGCCATCGGGAACACACAGTTGGTACTACGGGTTTATGATGTTCTCATAAATGCCATATGTTTGTTGAAAACGCTCCTGTTCGCATAGATACATGTATGTGCGGCAATGAGGATGTATGCGCTTAGCTATGTGATCTGGACAGTCCACTTTTGTGTAGCTCGGCATTTCAGTTGTATGTATATAAGTAGCTCACCACAGTTCACCTTCTTTTTTCTTTTGAGAAAATGACTGTTAACTTCTGTCTATAAAGTTTACCCAATTCAGGAAGTTCGTTTTCTTCTGTAATGGAATTCAATTCCTATGCACTTGAAAGGTAACAAAAAATTGTGTGAAAAAATACCATTGATGATATACTGATATACTCGAGAAAGAAACTGTAGTTCACTTCTATTTTATTGGCAAGTTCAATTTGTCAAGCAATGGTTTCACAAAATTTATTGGCAAGATTCACTGTAGGAAAACCTCATCAAGAAAAAACAGGGGACATAAGTTCACTCAGTGAACATCACAAGTTCACTTCTAGAAAATTTACAAAACAAGTTGGAAATTTTTTTTTTGTTAATATTAACTTTGAACATGGGGAAGTTTACTGTGAACATATTGGAGATTTGCTTTTGTCAAACTTCATTTTGTATCGGCGCGAAAGTTCATTTTGCACATGTAAGAAGTACATTTTGAGCATGCCTAAAACTTTTATACTGCAATTGGAAGTTCACTAACATATGTCGAGAAGTTCACTTCCATATTCGAGCACTGTATTTTTCGGACGGAAATCATATTCATAGAAATCGTTCGTACAACCTCTTATTGGGCAAACCGACCGACGCCACATAAAATTAGCACTAATATAACCCTATTAATACTCCAACACACCGCAATGCCTCACATAATCAATCTAGATGAGCCAATATCGAAATGTTGCCATGTCGGCGTTATCTCCGATTTTACATATCTCTGAAATTAAACTTTAGCCGTTTAGAATTTGAAAAAATGTTCAATATGAAAAAGCTGCGCCTAATCAATATCTTTTCAACGCAATATCATTTGGAACATTTCGATAAGTGGTTCGGAAATAAGCCTCAAAAAACAGTTCAAAAAACCGAGAAGTTCGAAAAACGTAATCACGTATTTTCAAATCTGCTCTTAAACTATAAAGAATTTGGAAAAGTGTTCTTCATAAAAAAGGTGCGCCTATTCAGTACCTTTCCAACGGTATATCATACGCATCATTCCGATAAACGGTTTGAAAACTGGAACCCCAAAACTATACAAAAATAGGGAAATCCGCGAAAACGTTGTTTTGTATATTTCAAATTAGTTTTAATCAATACAGAATTTGGGAAAACAATGAACACGAAAAAGTTGCGAAATTTCCGTGCGAATCCAACGGTATATTATACGCATCAATCCGATAAGCGGTTTGAAAATCATGATGCAAATACTGTCCGCACGAACATGCAATTCTGGTATTCCGTCGAGAAGTTCACTAGGAAAACACCGGGAAGTTCAGAAAGGGTTCGAGAATAGTTATTCTCGAACCGGTTCGAGAATAGCAGACCTATATATATATATATATATATATATATATAGACAAAAGCTTTTCTATTTTGTGTCTCCATGGAGGTGGCAATCATCACGGTTGAGGTTGCTTTGAGATTCGTTTTTGTGCCATGTGCCATTCTCTCTAACATATGTTTCTTATATTTAGTTGTGGCCTTAGGTTTTTCCTCTTTAGGATGTGTTGGGTCCATACCCTGCCAACTTTTTAGAGCTAGACAGGTCATAGGCCTGGTGCTCTGTTGGGTTGATTTGTTCGAGGCATAGGAGTTTGAATCCGGCGACGAACCCAGCTCAGCCAAAGGTTCCAGCCACTACCTTATTTCCATCGTGGATTCCGTTTCTCCCGTCTCACTCAGCTTGTGGCGAGCCCGTAGTTTGGATAAGGTCAACCCATCCCAGAGACCACGACTGCTCCTTCCTTCGAAAGCCATGACCCTTGGCCTCAAACAGCGATATCCATTGTTCTTTGTCCCAAATCTCACAAGCAGCATCCCCATGGCCTCCCTCACTCCTTCCCCATGGCTTCTCTCACTCCTCCCCCCATGGCCTCTCTGCCACGCTGGTTGCTCGCCCGCCACTGACGCCTCCTCCCCAAAGAAGGCCACAGACGGATCCTCCACAACCACACAGCCGCTATGTCCCGTTGTTCCGTGGCTGATCCGGCCGTCACCGGCCTTGCGGCCCTCGGATGTGTCACCTCCAGATCCGGAAGCCTGGAGCTCGCTACCCCAACCACAAGTCGGAGATGGTGGGGGTTTCGCCGTTTCTGTACTTCCCTCTGGGCCTCTACGCAGACCAGTCGATCTAGCACTTCCATCGTGCACCAGCCCTCCACAGGCTCCTCAAGTTCCACAAATGCGTGGCTGATCCGGTTATCACCGGCTCGCGGCCCTTGGATGTGGCAGCTCCGGATATCATACGGGGAGGTCAGGTATCGTATCTCCCATTCTTGCTTTCTTGCCCGTAACTTCAGGAGGTGATTCACAAATAATGTGATGTTACCCTGGTAATAGTCAGCTGTTTAATCTGATAATAGATGTTCTACCTTATTCTCTAAAAAAGAATCTACTCCCAGTTATTTAGTCATTAGGGACCTTCATTGCTGCGTCAAGATATTCTAGCGCACGTCTAGAACCCCACTCTATTCTTGGTCGGGGCATTAGTTTGGCAGGATATTAAGTCTCATTACACTCCCTCAAAAAAATCTGAATATTACACACCCGAACCACTGTTTCTTTTATCAATAGGTTTGAGGGTCCATTTTGATAACCATTTTCATTCTATAGGTACTTTACAGGGCACATTTTTTTGGAAAGCCAATGGGACTGCAGAGTCAGTGTAAGTGCACTGTTACCATCTACTGAAACCCGAGGCCTTGATTATTGGTATACTATTTTTCTGCTTGCTCTTTAATTTTTTATTTTATTTTTGCAGTGAAAATGCTGGTTTACTAGCTCTGACACATGTAGGCAGTTGGAGAGTAGTGCAAATATTTACTGGCTTCGTAATTTTGTTTTCTACCCCTGGTAATGTTCCATGTTATTTCTAACATTCTAACATTCTATATACAAGTTTTCTTGTGTATATTTGCATAAAGTGAATGCATGACACACTGAAAAGGAGGCATCACATTGCAGCGAATAGATTTCTTCGCCAAGTTTCTTATATTGTGATTGTAATTTGACATCCACCAGTAGTTTGATGAATGTCAGGTCTAGTACATGGCTCAGGTGTTATACTATCTTATTCTAAACTAGGGAATTTTTCTGCTATTTTTTGCGTCAATTCCACCGCTAATATTTGCTGCTCTTTACTGCATTTTTTTTTTTGCATATGTTGGTAAGTATAGATAGCCATCATCTCTTGACAAGGTCCTTCATTTTAATTACTTCCAGCACCTCGTATCAAGCACAGGAATTTAGTCAGCCTTCAAGGATTCTCTTCTACGAGTACATGGAAAATGCCGGCGATGGCGACGCCCCAGGGCGCCGTTCCCCTTCTTGAAGGCATCGTGGTGGAGCTCTGCGAGGGCGACAAGGTCGTTTTGGCGCAGTTCTCTGAGAGGTTCGTCTTCTTCAGCTATGTTGGAGTGTCCCGTGTCTGCTCCTCCCATAGTAGGCACGGCGTCTTAGCTCCGGTTTGGTTGGATGGCAAGCTAATCTTGGCCAGTGTGTCGACGTCCGCTTGTATCAGCAGTGTGTCCGAGTGGGTTTGTTCTTGTGGCGTGGCGAGTGTGGCCTTGGCCCCGTGATGTCTTTGTATGGTTTTCGCATGGTTTTCTCCTAAAAACTATACACTTTCTTCTTAATTAATGGATGAGGCAAAGCTTTTGCCTCAAAAAAAAAATGCCATTGCCGTTGACACAGTTTTCTCAATGCTGAGACTAGTTTAGTGTCAGTGATCCATTCCATCACTCGGTAACTATCTCCCATTCTCTTGCAGTTCCTCAGATTAATGTGCCATTCTCTTCCGTCTATTTTTGCTTTGGATTCTGGTAGTGTCAATAATTGCTGGATGATCCCCACTAGGCTTATGTTCCTACAAGGGGACCAACACTATTTAATTTTTGTTGGCACAATTTCAAAAGTAATCATTTAGATTTCCTCAAGGGAGTACAAAACTAGCGTAAGGAAATTATAACAAGCACCAGTTTTGTTGAAACAAGCACCGTATGAGATTGTACCGAGCACCCTTTCGTAATTCTGTAGGCACCAATTAATCTCAAATGGGCTCCTTCCTATGTTGGCAGCGTCTAGAAACCTTTTTTTTAACGCACCTTTCGCTAACACGTGTGGCACTTTTCACCTAAACATTTATTGCTCAAATAAATATGTGGTTCCCTTTTTGATGTGGCGGTGGTGGGGAAGGAGGAGGAGAAGAAGCCAGACGGAGAGTAGGCACCGATTTGCAATTTAGAGTAGGCACCGATTTAGAGTAGGCACCAAGTTTTATTTGGATAAAATACCTAGGGGTGGAACTTGGTGTGCTATTTCTGTACACTTAAGAGATCTCGTACCTGGCATTCAGATATATCTTGTAGACCTGATTGGAGTAATAAAAATTCCCTTGCATCATGTGCACAGTGCATGTTTCCGACATGTCTACTTATTTTATTTTATGAATTTGGTGTGCTATTATTTGAACCAATATTTTTCTTGTCACCATCTAGAACTGTTGCCCTCATTGCTCACGCTCCTTTATAAATCATATGCATATACCCGTAGTCCATTTATATGTAGGGTACATAAGGATGGTAAAAAAAATCAAGATTTTACTATGATTTAAATATTTCATTTCTCTCCCAAAAACAGTAATATAAAGATTTCTTTTCTTTTCTTTTCTTTTGGTAATATTACCTCAGGATCATAGCATCGAACCATAGCCCGAAACCAATCATGAATATACTATAATATTGTCTATGATACGTATAGATCTTTTTGGTTTGGGTGATTGGAACCTTTCAGTACTTACACACGCACCTTTCATGTACATGTGTGGCTCTTTGCGACAACGTTTGAATATGTAATTTAAGCTACACCATTTTACTACAGAATCAAAATGATTCAATATTGAGAGGATTATGGGTGATAGTAAGAATAACATAGAGAGAATGTTTGAATGAAGATCGATTCTATATTTAGATAATGACAAAATGTATTGCCAAAAATAATATTTAGGTAGCGGGAATGCCCGTGTATTCATATGGCACCATTGATTTGGGTGGGTGGAACCTTTTGGTAGTTACACACGCACCTTCTATGTGCAGGTGTGGCTCTGGTGGTAAGGCTTGTGGTGTAAGGCTTGTGTATTACTTTCTATATGCTTTCTAGTTGTATGATTTAAATCACACCATGGTATCTGCAAGTCTGTGGAAAAGAAGGGGAGGAGGCTCCTGTGTCCGCTGAACAAGAGTCGATCCAGCGCCTTGCGCCTCCTCGATCTGGTGCTGTCCGCGCCCCTCCATCCTAGTCTAATTGTACTATTCGAGTAGGAATAGAAACCGGCTCACAACTTCCTGCCCGTCACAACCACAACGAAAGGGCGACTAGAAACAAGCAGCAGGGTCCAGTATCAAAGGAACCAGCTGTTGCACCTAGGCGTTGTAAAAAGAAAACGGCACACATTAGTTCTAAAAATAAATACACTTTCAGGCAATAGTTCTGTTTTTTATCCTAGGATCTATAGATAATTATATATGACCATGGCCTAACAGACAATGAAAATGAGTGATTTATCTGCTATAAGTTCATAAGACAACTGGATATCTGAGAATCTTTGTTGCCGTCGCCTGGAACCATTGCACCTTTTGCTCACGCACCATTCCCTAACACGCGTGGCTCTTTTTATAAATCATATCCAAGTATGCAATATCCATAATTAAGCAGATTGTTTCAAAGTATCCAAATCAGTAAGCCGAGCAAACAGGCTATTTCTTCATGTGCAAAATTTGGAGTACTAGTAAGCTGCCAAATATGATTACGTGCTATTGCTTCACTCTATTTCTAGTTGATTTATTTTTGGAAGTACAGAAGCTTCAAGTTTGGAGGGCCGAATTTCTAATGAGGAGGGAACAGAACTGCTGCGTTTAGCTCCAAGTTTCCTGCATTATGAACAGACGAGAATGGCCTAATGTAAGAACTTTGGTTCTTGCGTTGGTATCTGTTCAGAAGGATGTCAAGGTGAATATATATCTTATCATACATCTTCAGTACACATTAAAGCATGTTCCAATTCCTTTATTTCTGGCCTTACGTTTTGTAATCAAGATGGTTCATCTTGATAATATATTTTGATAATACCCATTTGCTTTGCAGTCTCCATCTTACAATCTGATGGATAAACCCCATGATGGTGCATTTACCTTTTGGTCGATCCATCTTTCACCTCTGCACCAGAAAGGACCTTACTGCAATATGTGGAATTCTAGAGTCAACTGGCTAGAGATGATGAGGGAACTGCAAATGAGGTATATGATCTGTACTTAAGATGAACCTCCTGGTGTATGCTATATGTTGCCATTGTTTACTACTCTCAGGTTCCCTTGCATGTGCCTATTCAGTTTCTCTTTAAGTTGTCATTTGTTTCAATTGTGCAATAGTTTCCTATGAGATCATGTATGATTTAAATGAACCTCCTATGTATACGTGTGGCTCTTTATGGATATCAAATTCCGTAGTTCCCAAAATATTCAAATTAGTAACAATACTAATTCAATGGTATACATGTGAGTAGACATTTCTTCTCAAAATATCCAAATTATCAATTGTACTAACTTAATGGCATAGTAGATCATTTCTCTAACTTCTAAATGTACTGTTATAAAGAAAATCATGTGAATCAAGAACCAGAAAATATGATGAACAAGGCAATGATATTTTTTACACACACACCAGAAAAATATTGAAAGTAGGCATGGTGCGGAGAAAACTCCTTCAAGAACAAAGGCACTTTTGCTTTGAGCGGTTGGAACCATTCGAAAGTTACACATGCACCTTTTTTTTATATGTGTAGCTCCATACAATAAATAAATATTACTACCGCCTTTCATAGTGTATATCAAGTTCTTTGACTTTTTGTCTAGTTGAAATTGTTTGTTTCGGCTGGACATACATATTTAAAATAATATACATGAAAAAGAGAAAACTTCTGTTGGTGTAAAAGGACTCCACTATATAGCGTTGACTAAATATCGTTCCATTTCAAAACGAAGATACATGTCTATTCTCATAGCCCAGATTCTCAAACCTTTCTTCCTTTTTGTGATTTGTTTTGGTCTCTGGAAACAGTAGCACATCATCATTTTAATCTATGGTGCAGGGTGGTTCTAAGATCTGTGAAGCTTATCTCATATTCCAGGACTTTTTTGCGGATGCTGAAACTGTATTCGCGGCTCAACACCTGCATCCCATGGATTTGCCTTCTCTGAACTTGTATTCAATGCACCAGACAGAAATAAACTGAGCACCGTTTCACCTTCAGAGTAGGCACGGCTAAATTTGATGGGCTTTTTTCTTTGCTTCTCTAATGTTAGTGATTAGTGGAGCATAGATGAAGTGAATATAGTGTTGTTCTTGATTGGTTTTCTCATAAATGTGGAGCATGTGCAATTTTATGGCACTGATTTGGTTTATGGCACCGTCGGGGAATGAACTGAGCACGGTTTGTGATTCAGACAGGCCCCTTTCATTTATTTGTGGCTACTAAATTCGATTTTTTTTTTTGCTTCTCTCCTATTTGTGATAAGAGATAGGGATAGTGGAGACTATAAGAACAATCCAAGTCTGTGTTCGTCATTTGATTCTCTGGTAAATGAATCATAACTTCTATTTTCTGCATAAGCATTTGTAGGGCTCCGTTGCACATATTTTCCATCATATATTCCCTGGCATAAAAAAGTGAATTAAAAAATGGACTTATGTAAGTGACGACCATGCATGCATTGAGCAGATGGCAGATAAAAGACTAGAAAAGCCTCTTGTGACCGGGTTTGATGGGAAAAAGGGTTCAATGCATCAATGCATAGATCTTGCACGGTGGAAGAAAACGAGGCACTAAATGAGAAGTTTCCGTTACGGTTATGAGAGAGAAGAAGAGGTCCGGCACGGGGATGGAACCTAACATAAATTGGCTCGAACTCATCACGTGATTCGAAAAAGGTGGTCACATGTGACCAAAGAGGTGGTCACATGTCTCGAAAGATGTGAAAAGCTGAATCCTATAGGCTAGAGTAGGCCAGGCTAGGTTGCCTAAAATGATACATGTGTAAGAGTAAAGGTACCGGTCCCCCTTGCTATTTTGGATTATGGGTGTGTAGAAACCAAACAAAGTGGATCCTTTTAGGTAAAAAAGTGCGGATCTCAATGCGAATGAGTGGTTCCGATTACACCCTCCACTACTTACAAACATAGCAAATCCACCCTCTATATATATATATATATAT
>NC_061511.1:236249039-236271577 GCF_022539505.1 Lolium rigidum | reverse complement strand
ACCTTTGCATCCTTGCATCATCTTTCTTGGTTGTTATTTGGATCTTATCCATGTGATGTTTTAGAGCTTGTGCTTATTCTCATGACAAGCTCTAGTTCATCGAAAACGGATTTTTCATAGATCACTTGTTGCGTTTTCGAGTTTGGTGATTTTCTCGGTTTCTCATGTTGAGGTGTTGCACCTCTAAAAATAAGAGAAAATCACCCCCCACTGGTTTCCATATTTCCTCGTTCTTACCCTGATTTTCTCGGTTTCTCATGTTGAGGTGTTTCTCATGCATGTGCAGACAACACTCACCACCCCTCGTTCTTACCCTGTACTGCTGCAAGGGAAAAACCCTTTGACACTTCTATGCTAATTTCAGAGCTAGTAATAATGCACTTTTGTTCTGTCTATGCATATGAATGCAAATTCTTGCAGTTGCAGAGATCGGATCCAATCCCCAAAACACGCTGTGTGGGCTGATCGACTAGGAAATTATGTTTCCCCGTGAAATATCTCACGGGATTGTTCAATGCACGAGTCGCTAACCTTCAAATGTACAACGCATCTCCCATGACAACTTGCAGCAGGTCCCATAGGTCGCTTGAATGCTTGATATTCCGAGTGCACAAGACTTTGCAACAGTTTTATAGGTGACGCGATAGGGGATATGGGTCAGAGAATGAGAGGAAACATCGTGCTGACAACACTGTAGTTCAGCATGATCTTCACCTGCACTTTTCTAAAACCAATTTGTTATGAGTGTAATTATAAAAGAAAGACTCAGCATGTTTCCTTGTTTCCAAGACCCTGGTCATATTCTGCATTCGACATCAACAATTCAGCAATACTTAAAATGCTCATGAAGTCGACCATAACTATACACGCGACCTCAGTCTGGTGTCTACGGTTAAAAACAGGGGCAAGCGGGCAGACACCACCAGAAACGGGATACAACAGAGCAGAGAGATCCACGACGGAAGATGGATAGATAAATCAGCGGAGCGAGGTCTTGCCGGCGAGGTGGAGCAACAAGTACTTGTGGTGCGCAGCTCGGAGTTTCTTGTACTTCTGCACGAAGGTGGTCAGATCGATGTCCTTCTCCAGGAACTTCTGGTGCAGCTCCTCCGACTCCTCGTCCAACTTAGCCATTGTGCCTGAGAAAAGCACCGACGCAATGTGAGCGTGTCAGCAATAAGTTTGCGCGAGAAATAGCACTACTACGTTGTTCAACTTCAACAGCTGGTTTACATCGGAAGCAACCAAAGAACAACACGGGGTCAATTATGCTCCCAGCTGTATCACTGCCACTTGGCCAGTACACATGTGTGGTGCATGCATAGCAAGAAAATCAGATATCGGTAAATGTGCAGGAGTGTGGAGTACTTATGTAGTTATGGAGCATATCATATCCAATTTCAATGCAAGCCACAAAGTGAGCAGCCTCCGAAGAAAGTATGCAACGAAGAGAACATAGGAATTGGAGATGCAGCTGTCCAGAGTACTTACTTTGCAGCTTGGCGAGCAGTGCAGCAGGAGAGTAGGACCTCATAATCTCGTCCTTCTGCCTTTCCAAGTCAGCCAACCTGTCCTCAGCAGTTGCTAGTTCTGTAGTTCTTATAATAGTGCACTGCACAAACCACAAAAACAATTAGAATTTCAGGGAGGAAATTATCAAGAGGATATAGGAAGGTTGCACAAATCACTACAGTAGGGATGCGGTTTAGTATTTCTAATGGTTTGAACTGAACACTGCCTGGAAAAATAGCATGGCTAGCTGTGAAGTGTGAACTTGAGGGGGGAGGTGTACTGAACCTGATTCCTGAGCTCTGAAATCCGTTGCTCCCTTTCCAAATTTTCTCCTGTAAATTCACCATAACCAACAGCATTCCATTTAGAGACAGTCAAAATCCTGTTGTATCTTCTTTGTACTTTAGCCAACAAGTGATATGGAAACATCAATATTTGATCTACAGATATAGAATGAGTAACTCACTTGCAAGCTGCAGTGTCTCCCTCCTAAGCTCGTCACGTAACTGAACATAAAGAACCACAAGTGAGAAAATTGACAGAGCTCTCTTAGGAAAAGATCTAGCATTCAGGTAGCTCAATTTGTTTTTAATTTAATACGGCCACCAACAAATATAGAAATAATCGCCAAAATGACATCTGAACTATTTAAGAACACGCAGTTACAAAAGAGGGTTCACTCCAACCTCCAAGGCACAAATGAACAGTTAAGATTTGAACAATTCAATAAGTCTCACATGAATTATAACGTGAATCCATCCCATTTAATCAATTTATAAGGTTTATTAATAAAGCTCACAAGAATTTCTGCAGTAAAACTGGAACAAATGAACCTGGCTCAAAAGATGTCTACTTATGCTAAAACAGAACATTAATTAATACTAACCAGAGGAACCATTCTTAGCAGTTAGCAACCTGGGCCAACTTTTATATTAGAGCCAACAGCAAAAAATTACATTACAAACAGCAACTATCAAGTAAAACAACACTTCAACTATACCACAGTGGAATCAGCAACACAATAGCCCATGGTAGATGCAGCAACAATACTTACATTGTTTTGGGTTTTCACTTGATCGAGAGAATTGAAAAAGGCATTATATGCCTCTTTGTCTTTTAACAGCCTTTGCAATTCATCAACACTGCACCAATATAAGAAGTAAGAACAGTGCAGTACAACATAGTTCTGTATTCCAGAGTGCAAACTAGTATGCATCATATTACCATGTAATGCTGCGTAAAGGAATTGTGTGCAAATACACACAGTAAACATATGGGGTTAGAAACATGACACAACTATGCATAAATGCTCCTTCAAAATACTCTAGCATATATACTCCCTTCGAGGTTACTGGTTACACTTATTGATTTCTACTCATCAGTAATCCATCTATACTTGTCCTCTAGAAGCAACCTACAAAATGTTCTACTTGGATCTGGACATCCATCTTGAGTGAAAAAACAGGCAATCAAAGAAAATTTCATTCTTGCATGGCCCTTCTTATTCTTATATCTGCAATGCCGCTGTTAATTTGTAAAAGAGTGTGTATGCTCTAATGCCCAGATACTAGAATGCCCATGTAGAACAGACCTTCAAAATACTCTAGCATATCTACTCCCTTCGAGCTTACACTATTTGTTTTTTACTCGTCAGTAATCCATTTATAGTTTTCCTTCAGAAGCAACCTACAAAATCGTTCTACTTTGCTCTGGTCATCTGTCTTGAGTGAAAAAAAAAAACAGGCGACTGAAGAAACCTTCATTCTTGCATGAACCTTCTTATTCTTATCTCTGTGATGCCAATGTGAATTTGTAAAAGAGAGCGTATGCTAATGCCTAACACCAATGTCCAGATACAAGGATGCACATGTAGCACAGACCATGGCGCATGGATGAATCATGTGACTCCGTTCAGTAATTATTGGCGACATTTTCTCATAACAGAGAGAAGATACATAGCATATGCAGAGATGATGTTATTAATGCGAGAAAAAGCAACAAATTAAATTTGGCTTTATTTAGCAACAGTGTTATGAATTATATCTTGCAATAACTTCCTACATAAGTTGCAAGAACAATAAGAAAACATGACAAATTCAAATCTTTAAGGAAAACCATCAACCATAGAATGCAAATTTGATTGCCAACACGACCACTGAATTTTAGCTACTTCCTTAGTTCTCTTCTCCAACATTGCCAAACAGTGAGGGATTCTTCAACGGTGTAAGGTTTTAGATAAAATATCTTTCTTAACAACTTGGATGTTCTGCGTCTGCCAGAAAGCTTGTTCAGTATTGCTTTAAGCGGAACTATTCAAATTTTGGGTATTCCTAGATGGAATGGAAAATGCCAGTCTTAATTTTGTTACTGCAGTGTGGTACACTACAGAAAATAACCAACTTTAAAAGGAACATTTCTCTAAATAGCATAGTTTACCAGGTAGAAACACTGTCAATTTGAAGATGAAATATAAGTCGTATCATGGGCAAAACTACGATGTCGGTTGCAATTTACACTCCATAATACAGATCAGGCAAGATACAAGCAGCAGGAAAAGAAAAGAAGGCCAATATCATACCTCTTGTCCTTCAGACGAGCAATTATTCCTGCAGCCTCAGCTGGAGATGGTTGGCCACGTGATGAAGACTGAGGATGATCTGAAGCTCTTTGATGTGTACTAGCACTGGATGAGGTGGGCGTGGATGGATGTGAAGATGAACCTACCACCGAGGGAGGGTACCAAGATTGCGTAGATATGTCCTGGAAATTAGGTTCAGGCTGCTGCTGCTGCTGAGAGCTGCTGACATATATACAGTGTCAATTCACATATACTCAGAAGATCCAACCATATGCAATGGCATATAGGAGATTAGGAGTGATGCCAACTCTCTTTGGCAGAGAACTAAATGATGCTTTGGAAAAATTGAGCAGGCTCAAGAAAAAGCTGAGTGTGCTGTTTTCTTAGAAACTAAAATTAGGCACCGCACGAATCTTTGTAGTTGCACTGAGCCACTGATAGAAAACTTACATGAACTGACAAATTAATTCATTTGCACTATTCCTCAGCATTAGGTTTCCAACAAAAGAGGACGCTCGATCCATACAAGAAAATATCGACATAAGCTCCAGGACAATGAGAAACAAATGACACGTATTTTACACTATTTCCTGATATATTTGGTTTATGAATTATGACCAGAGATAACTAAATTCATACAACAGGCAAAATCTGCTTCAAGTGAGTGAAAAATGAACAGACAGAACTCAGAAATGAGAATGGGAAAGTACCCCTACATGACTTTTCAACAACAACAACAAATCCAAGCCTTTTTCCCTAGATGACTTTTCAATTAGAACAATTGACATTAACCTACCCGATAAAAGGAATTCTCCAGCTCATTGCGCAAAAGCAATCTGCATCAAAATAAAGAGAAGGTTATGTAATTTGAAAATTTTGAACTCACTTTCATGATGAATAGAGTTAACATACAAATAAATTCTGATGGGAAATAACTTTTCAAAGGTATAACAAACACTAGTGACAGGATGCTCATATATCCTTGAGAAAACGGACTTGTGCGGCATATCATTACTAACAAAAAAATGACAATACACTAGAAAATCACATCACAAAAAAAACCACAAGCTTATACTGCAGCACATTGAATTCCACCCCATCATTCAAATGGCCTGCTGGCAAGATGATATAGTCACCTGCAGTGGCTTCTAATCCCAGACTGCCGATGTCATTATCTAACATTATCCTGACATTCGGCAAGGCACAGGAGGAAGCAAAGCAACTACAAGCAAACCTAAGCAGCTGATCCACCTAAGGAGGCGTCGTTTGGCACAGGAGGATCAGAGGGTATTATACCCACAGGGATTTGGTGAAATCACTCTCTTCACCCAATCCACTCAATTCCCCTCTAATCCTAATCCACACTGTAAAATCTGCTATTCAGGGTACAGTGATGTAACGATCTTCTCTAAAGTAATAAGAACTCAATTTTTATCGAATAAAAATTCAACGTTCACAGCAAAGCACGGAGTATCTCTGCAATCACAGGGCAGACACAGCCACTGTCTGATATAGACGCACACTACACCTCACACAGCCACTGTTCAATAATACCTTGCATACTGTCATTCTGTATATGCTAAACTGAAACTTGGCACTACTACAAGCAACTGAACAAGAATGACGTTTATATCCACACTATTACACAGACATGGAAGAATCCCACTATAATCAATGCAAAACCTTAGACTTAGCAGGACAGACAGGATGCTAGCTAAATTGGCGAGTTCTGATTTCAGGACACAAGTGGGCTCCATGTCACAATCAGGTACCTCAAGCAAAAAATCACCAAGGTCCGAGAATGGTGATGTAATTAATGTTGATGCCTTGTTTCCCTCTCCATTTCACTCAGAATTGGGAGATGATCTTATATCAATGCAGAACTGTCTGCTGGCACTTTTATCATATCTACACTACAGTACAGGCCCTTACAAGTTGATAGATAGTCCAAAATTAAAACAGGCTAAAAGTCACCAGATTTGGCACCAGCTAAAGTCCAAACTGAATTCCAGGATACTTTAATATAACTGAAACAAGTGTATAGCGAATACAAATTCAGTTGTGTATAGGAATTTTTGGAAATATCTCAGGCCTTAGCACTGTCATCCCACCATGATTAACATGTAACAAGGTTCAAGGAAGACAAGTGATCTCAGGCTTGAGCAACTAGCATCCGAGCTATAGCATGTATAACAAGGTTGAAGGAGTATGATATAGGCCAGCATGATTAATGCATGTCAAAATTTGACAGAGCTGGGTTCAAAGTTTTTGGCATTTTTTCCTAAAGGTTTTCTTCAGACCTTGACACAGATGGTTTAATAAGCAAGTAAAATAAACAAGACGTGTTGTACTTAAGAAATCAAACAAGGAGTGTTCTCGTCATGAGACCTTAGCAAAGATGGTTTAAACAAGTTCTTGTTGCAGCCCGCTTCCAATCCCCCCGCGCGCGAGATAGCTACAGGTGGCCGCCGCCGCCCCTTGCCCTCCCCGCTGACCATCCCCTACATCCCGACGGCAGCGCCGGGCCGACCCACCCGATCTGGATTCCGTGCTGTTTTCAGCGAAATCGACGAAGAATAACAAGTGCGGAGAGGTACCTGGTGGTGGCGGGAGGAGTTGTCGGGAGCGAGCGGTTGGTCGGGGCGACGAATCGAGGGTGCCTCCACTGCCCGACGCGTAATGAAGCGGCGACGACGAGCCCTGGCTTCGTCCCCGGAAATTGAACGCGCAGAACCTAGATCAAACGGAAGCGCGGGGAATCGGAAGCGGATCAGGCGCGAAATCGATCGAGCGGAGAGAGGGTTTACGTCGCCGGCCGGCGTCCGCGTGCGTGGGTGCGCTTGCTTGCTTCGCGTGCGAGTAACCGATGGAGGAAGAAGGGGGCTGGGTTTCTGATTCGTGGGTCGATTGATTGGGTTACTGCGAACCGCCTGGTTTTCTTGGCCGACCTTTATTGTTTTTTTTTTTGTTTGAGAGAAGTTTACTGTGCCGAGAACGACGCGCTCCAGGGAAACGCTCGGGCCGGATTGTCTTGGGACTTGGGGTATCGGGTTCTGTATCCTTGGGCCGCCGTGGACCGGGGTGCTGTACACCGACCTGGTCGGGGCAATTTCCGTGTCCGCAATGTGTTAATTTTATTATATACGGTACACAATGTTAATATATATTGTTGGATCAAGTACTATGGTACTAAACAATATATATGTTGGATCGATTGAATTAATTTTAACTACATCAATGCATTTTTCAAAGAGGCCACAGTAAATGCTACACACATTATTTCAAGAATATAGCTAAGTGTGTTGACAAACGAACTGTAGCATGGCAGTAATGGTTTGATGGATATTATTTCCAGAGAGGCCACAGTAGATGCTACACACATTATTTCCAGAAAAAATCACAGGGAATGCTACATATATTACTGTATTTCCAGAGAGCAAACCAGAAAATTTAATTTTTGAAGTACAATTCACTGCTTGGCTCCTATTTTTTTCCATGTTTAGACACAAACAAATTATCGTACAGAGAGGAAGCAATTGACAGTATGCTGTCTCAACTATGAGTTGGAATCTTCTGGTAGGTGTTTGATGGACAGATTAGTGAATTGCAAGAAATTAAACAGAACACTTCCAAATTTAACACATGAAGAAATTAAACATGGTGCTAGTGTGTATTACTGTTAAAAGGATATACAGCGGATCATATCAAAATGAAGTGGTTCATGTACTCTGCTGCAACGTAGGTACAAGTAAATATCTAGCTAGCCACTGAGAATCGGAACTAGCACTTGAGCAAACATGACACCTTCTCATCAATAAAATAAAATACGACCGGACGAGTCTCTACCACTGAGAATCGGAACTAGCACTAGCAAACATGACACCTCCGGCCCGTCGTTGTTGGAGTTGGGGAGAAAAACAAGGGGGAGGGGGAGAAGCAGGAGGGCAAACCTTGGGCAGGAAATTGAGCCGACGACGAGGAAGCCGAGCAGATCTTGGACGAGGAAGACGATCCGATCCGAGCTCTCGTCAGGTCGCCGCCGGAGCAGATCTTGGGGACGGGAGATGCGATAGAGGTAGATACTCTCGTCCAGTCCGAGCTCTTGTCCGGTCGCCACCGGAGGAAGGATCGCTGGCGGAGGTAGGAGCGCCGCCTCTCCTATCGCCAGAGCCAGACGCGGAACGAGATCCCGACCCCTCGAGTCGTGGATTGGACGCCCAGGGAAAAGACGCGGAAGGGCCGGGCTTCCTCCCCTCGTGGGCAGCCAAACGGCGCGGTAAGTTGATCCGGGCCTATTCGGCCCGAGCTTTCCTGGGCCGGGGAACCCCGCGGAACGGGGCCAACCAAACGAGCCCTTAAGCTAACTGGTTCGTTCGTTCCGTACAAGTGCTGGTTCGATATTCCGCATGACGTATATTTTTCAAGAGAGCGAAGTTACGTACTACTAAGATACGTATATTTCTGCTCCGTCAAAAAAAGATACCTTTATTTCTGTATTTTTTCCTTTTTTCGTTTTACTGGTAAGTTTTCTTTTCTATATTTTTCTATTGTTTTCTTTCTTGCATTTTTTATTCTTTTCCGACTAGAATTATTCTTTCTTTTTGAGAGGGACTAGAATTATTCTAGTTACTTAAAATAATTGGTTCTCGTATATTTCTTTCTTCTTTTACTCCATCCGTCTAAAAATATGTGACCGACTTTTCTTTTCTTCTTCCTTTCATGTGTACCTTTTTTTTTCTAGAACATGTTCTTTCATAATTTTGTGTCCCATATAATTCAATTTGTGTTCTTTTATCATAAAATTTTGTAAAAGTTTCGTGTTTCTCATTATAAAAGGTCATGTTCCTTTCAACCTACCAGTTCGTTCCTCACCGTCTATGTTGTTGTTCCCCTCCGGTCTAGGGCATTGTTCCTCTTCGTACATGCTCTTTGTTCCCCTCTGTCTAGGCTATTGTTCCCCGCCATCTAGGATGTTGTTCCTCTTCGTCCAGGCTCTTGTTCCCTTTCGTGTAGGCTATTGTTCCACACCATATAGTTTGTTCGCCTCCATTTTGTTGTTCCCTTTCCGTTCAAGTTGTTGTTCCCCTCGTATAGGCTCTGTGTTTCCCTCCGTCCGGGTTATTCTTCCTCTCTGTCTAGGCTCTTGTTCCCCTTCATATAGGATCTTGTTCCCCTCCGTTTAGAATCTTGTTTCCCACAGTTTAGGTTGATGTTCCCACCGTTAGGCTAATGTTCCCTTCTCTCCAAGTTGGTGTTCCCTCTGTCCAGGTTGTTCCCTTTTTGTCCAGGGTGTTGTTCCCTCCGTCTAGGATATTGTTCCCCACCGTGTAGGATGGTGTTCCCGTCCATTTAGGATTTTGTTTCCCACCTTGTAGGTTGTTGTTCCCCACCGTTTAGGCTAATGTTCCCTTATGTCCATGTTATTGTTCCCCTCAGTCTAGGTTTGTTCCCTTTTGTCCAAGGTGATGTTCCCTCCATCTAGGCTATTGTTTCCCAGCGTGTAGGATGTTGTTCCCCTCCATCTATGCTCTTGTTCCCTTCTGTGTAGTTCATTGTTCCCCATAGTCTAGGCTATTGTTCCATTTGTTATGAATACTAATATCATATTTCACTCTTTTTTCAAACAGTGTGCTTGTCCCAACCATAGACACAACCTTTCGATATAAGTGACTAGGAACTTTCCCAGAAGAGACTAGTTTTACCGCTCGACAGGCTGCTCATTAGGGTATTGGTGCTTTGCGATTTCTGTTGGCTATGTTATCAAGGAGTTGAGTCATAAAAATCAAAAAAAAAGTGAAAAGAGAGAAAAAAAAGAGCTACATAGCTGCGTGTCATAAAAAGAAATCCAAAAAGAAAAGTGAAGTGCTAGTAGAATCAAGTGAAGGCCTAAGTTTTCTTTACTGCACCTGAAGGTGAGCAATATTGTGCATGTTCCGTTGAGCTTTGCTAGCGTCTCTAGAGTGCATTGCGACCTTTTTCATCCATATAGTTGCATTGCCACATTTATCGCCTTGTGTGAGTATCTTTGGTTGTCTACGGTCAGCGCTAGAGCTTGTTATTGGTGCAAATAGGTAGCCTACCTACAAGCCCCACCTATATTCTGCTTTGTCGTGTGATTTGTTCTTATACCCTTGATATTCCCTTCGCTACATCTGTGCACTAGTTGTCACTACAAGTGGGAAACAACACTAATTCACTTTGGAGTGGTAAGATTTCCTTTTCTTATCAGTTTTGAGTGAGTTGTGAGAGTACCACCATATATATTTGTTTTAGTGCACTTATCTACTAACCATGTCTTCTAGTGTGAAAAAATTGTTAACCAGAAAAACAAGGATGTCGCTGATGTGATGACATGGAGGGAGTATGAAGCTCTTCGTAATGAGATGCGACGTGAATTCCGCACTCAGGATGAAGAACTTAAGGGGACCGTTCAGCAGGTTTCCCAGAAGCTGGATGTTACTAATGAGACCCTCAGCAAGATGCAAGATCAAATGACGGATATTCAGCGTAGTATTCAAGTGTTGACTCTTAGCTGTTGATAATCTGACACTACAACAACAACGGGAAGATGAAGATGTTGAGCTTCAAGATGAAGCACCTGGTGTTGGTCGTGGTGCTGGACGTGGTAACCGTGGTCGCGGCTTTGTTGAACTCGGAGGTCGCTGTGCTTATCCACAACAGCAAGACGATAGTTTGGGTAAGCCAAAGTTCTCAATACCCAAATTTGAAGGAGGTGCTGATGTTGAAGAATACCTCACTTGGGAGCTGAAAATTGAGAAGTTGTGACGCCTACATGACTATACTGAAGATATGAAGGTTAAAGTTGCTTCCTCTGAATTTGATGGATATGCATTGCGTTGGTGGGATGGAGTTACACGTGCTCATCAGGACGATAACGAGTTGCCAGTTCTTACATGGCGTGAGATGAAGGCCATTATGCAAGCTCGTTTCGTTCCCACTAATTATTTGCGATCTATATATGATAAGTTGACCCTCTTGAGATAAGGTGTGAAAACTGTTGATACTTATTTCATGGAGATGGAGATGCTTATGCAGCGTGGTTGTGTCCGTGAGTCACTTCAGATGACAATGCAGCGTTTTCTACATGGTTTGAAGTATGATATCAAAGGCATTGTCCGTTATTACAGTTACACTACTATGAATGAGTTGCTATATCATGCAAGAGAACCTGAAGCACAGTTAGCTGAAGAAGCGCAAATCAAAGGTCGTGCTACGGGAGCTGGGCGCTACATGCCTAGGGCGCCTTCATCCACGGCGCCGGTGCCATCTTCGCGCTCCGCACCTTTTCCTACTTCATCTAGCAAGCCGGTCTCCAATGTGGCCAACACAAAGAAGTCTGAATCTGCTGCAAGTACAAGTGGTTCTAGCATGTCCACTGCGCGTAACCATGATATGGTTTGTCATACATGTGGTGGCAAGGGTCACTTCAAGAGAGATTGTCCTAACCGCAAGGTCATGATTATCAATGAGGACAATGAATATGAGGCTGGAGATGATGTTGATCCATATGCTCCAGAAGAAGATGACTATGATAGTGATGGTGTAGATGCTTATCCGTCTGAAGCTCGCACTATAGTTGTGTCTCAACATGCTCTTAATGTGTTGCCAAGTGCATCTACTCAGCGCTGCAATTTGTTCCAAACAAAGGCACTAGTTGGTCCTGATAAAGCTTGCAAGGTTATTATTGATGGTGGGAGTTGCCTCAATTTAGCAAGTAAGGAGTTATGTACCAAGCTGAAACTAAAGTATCTACCGCACCCGTATCCATACTATATTCAGTGGTTGAGCAACAATGATGAGATGAAGGTAAACCACATGGTGCGTGTTGATTTTGAGATTGGACCGTATAAGGATTCCATTGATTTTGATGTGGTTCCTATGACGGTGTGTCACCTACTATTGAGTCGGTCATGGCTCTATGACCGTTCTGTGCAACACAATGACCGTGCCAATACATATCACTTGGAGTTCAAGGGTAAGAAAATCAACTTGCAGCCTATGTCACCACAACAAATTGTCAATGAATCTCGTCAAAAAGTTGAAGTAAACTTGGAGGATGCACCTATAGATAGGCTAGATAATTGTAATGCCGTAAGTGATATAACGAAAAGTGAGAGAGTGAATTTCTTAGTCTTATTAGCCACCAAAGAGGACATGAGAGAATTTAGTGAGGATCCTACAGCCATGCCTCTTGTGCTCATGTACAAGGGTGAGGTTTTGGTTTCTAACGATATGACCCCTATTTCTCTTGGTGTTTCTAGTGTTTTGCAGGAATTCAGCGATGTGTTTCCGGAAGAGGTGCCAGCTGGATTACCATCATTGCGTGGTATTGAACATCAAATTGATTTGATCCCCGAAGCTTCGTTGCCCAATAGGGCACCATATAGAACGAACCCCGAAGAGACGAAGGAGATACAGAAGCAAGTACAAGCGCTACTCGACAAAGGTTATATCCGCATAAGCCTTAGTCCTTGAGTTGTTCCTGTTATTCTAGTTCCTAAGAAAGATGGTACATGGCGCATGTGTGTAGATTTTAGAGCGATCAACAACATTAGTATTCGATATCGTCATCCTATTCTCCGTTTAGAGGACATGCTAGGTGAATTGAGTGGTGCTACTGTTTTCTCTAAAATTGATTTGCGTAGTGGTTATCATCAAATTAGGATGAAAGAGGGGGATGAATGGAAAACATCCTTTCAAACAAAATTTGGTTTATATGAGTGGTTAGTAATGCCTTTTGGTTTAACTAATGCACCTAGCACTTTCATGAGACTGATGAACCATGTTTTGCGTGATTTTATTGGCAAGTTTGTGGTTGTGTACTTTGATGACATATTAATCTACAGCCGCAATGAATCTCATCATACTATACATATTCGACATGTTTTGCAAGTGTTGCGTGATAGTAAACTCTATGGTAATCTTGGGAAGTGCACATTTTGCAAAGATAAGGTCATATTTCTGGGTTATGTTGTCTCTAAGCATGGAGTAGAAATAGATGTGTCTAAAATTTAAGCTATTCAAAATTGGCCTACTCCCATGAATGTGAGTCAATTAAGAAGTTTTCATGGTCTTGCTGGGTTTTATAGAAGATTTGTGCCCAATTTTAGTACTATTGCTGCACCTTTGAATGAATTGACTATAAAAGGTTATGCATTTGAGTGGGGCGCAGCCCAAGATCATGCTTTTGATGAACTGAGGAGATTGTTAACTTCTGCACCGTTGCTTGCACTTCCTGATTTTGATAAGCAATTTGAGATTGAACTAGGAAAAGTGCCCGTGAGCCCTTATAACTATACCGGTGGTCCGTCGTACTCGAGGAATAAGGCACCGACTAGTACTGGTGGGTCTTCGTACTCAAGAAATAGGGCCCTATGTAGTATTGGCGGGTTGACGAAGATAGCGAGGTTGCTGACCACGGATGCATTGAATCGTAATGGGACTGCAAGCTTGGCAGCTTTGTAAGATTGAAAGGGATCATGTGCGGACAAAATGAGAGGTAGATATGTACAAATCATGATTTCCATAATAAATTGTAATCCTTATTCTAGTGCAAATGGATAGTTTAGTCTCTAGGAAATTTACGATATGACACAATAAGTTTTAAATATATATGGGTCATTTGTATTGTTCTTTGACTAAATAATTTTCTCTAACTAAATAATTTTCAATAACCTTCGGTTAACAATTTGAATTGCTTTTCTTAGTTATATGAGACAGGGAGGAGTATCAGCCGGGATAAATTTATTTTATGACGCATTACTTATTTAAATGGTTAATTAAAGCGGCCTATCTGGCACGCATAATTATTGAACAAATTCCTATCCATCCGAAGAAAACCCTCCCGAATCGCTCTCCAAGAACTCTATCTACGATCGTCTAACCTCTTGACTAGCTCTCGCCTGATCCGTTACTTCTCGGCTCGCTCCCCACCACCAATGTTTATTGTGCTGCCCTCCCACAAATCCTGCACCGAGTTGCCTTCGAGGTGGGTCCTCCATCGCGCGGGCGCCTGTCAGATTTTTCGATGAAAATTAAAGATACTTTCTTTTGCACGGTACTAAAGGTGATTTTTCAATTTTTTGTTTTTCTATCGGATGTTCCCGAAGAGACTCCACTTTGTGTTTTTCTATATATTGAAAATAGTTTTTTTTTGGAAAATGCTTAACAGAAAATGAGAAAACGAGGAAGAACAAACGTGTACATATATTTTGTGGGATTGCTCTATTGCGATGGAATTTGTAAAGAACAAGAAGCAGGTCCCGTACGTGTGATAGAAAAATGAAAAAAAAATACTCGTGTGATGGTGTGGTGCTGATGTACAAGCCCATGAGTACCAATTGTGCGTTATTAGAGCATCTCTAGTCGCGTCCCCCAAAGCGTCCCCCAAAGCGCGCCGGATCGAGCGTTTGGGGGACGTGTTTTGTTCGTGCCGCCTTTGGGGGACGTCGCTCCCCAGCCGCGTCCCCCAAACGCCGCCCCCAAATATTTAAATTACCTTTTTTAACACATAAACCATTTATCAAATGTAGCATATGAATAAAAATGTTTGCGAGGATTGTTTTTAAATTATATTACAACAAATAATAAAACAAGTAATCAAATATAATAAATAGGGCTAGATGCTACATCAAGGTGCCACAGTATTTCCTTTGATCCTCCACAAATGCTCAACGAGATCAGCTTGAAGTTGCTCATGCACATTGCTATCACGGATCTCTGCGTGCGTGGCGAGAAAATCAGCAAAATCTGCAGGCAACTCATGATCAACCTCCGCAAGAGGGCCTTGACACTCATAGGGACCAACATGTGACCTAACATGATTCTTGCGGTCATCCTCGATGATCATGTTGTGCATGATCACACAAGCCTGGATCACCTCCCATATTTGGTCATGAGACCAGCTTAGAGCAGGGTACCGGACAATGGCAAATTGTGCTTGAAGCACACCAAATGCCCGCTCGACATCCTTCCTGCAAGCCTTCTGTCGTGTAGCAAAGTGGGAATTCTTCAGACCTGATGGATTCGAGATTGTTTTGACAAAAGTGGCCCATTTTGGATATATACCATCGGCTAGATAATAGCCTTTGGTATATTGGTGGCCATTGATCTCATATTTGCATGGTGGAGCATGCCCTTCCACTAGTCTGCTGAACACCGTAGACCGCTGCAACACGTTGATGTCATTGTGTGATCCCGCCATGCCAAAGAAAGAATACCAAATCCACATGTCATAATCTGCCACAGCTTCAAGCACCACACTGCAATATCCATGACGGACTTTGTATATACCTTGCTGATACGTCCAAAACGTATCTACTTTCCCGAACACTTTTGCTATTGTTTTGCCTCTAATTTGTGTATTTTGGATGCAACTAACACAGACTAACGCTGTTTTCAGCAGAACTGTTCTGGTGTCTCGTTTTTGTGCAGAAATCCAACTTTCAGGAAAATCCTCGGAATTTATGCAGAAGGCCCTATTTTCCCAGAATATCGGCGGAGCCAGAAGGGCAAGCCAGGTGGGGGCCCGAGGGCCCCACACCATAGGTCGGCGCGGCCCAGGAGGGGCCCGCGCGGCCCTATGGTGTGGCGGCCTCGGTCAGCCCCCGACGCCCTCCTTTGGACTATTTATTGCCTTCGACCTAAAAACGCACGGGGAGAAGTCAAAGTCGCCAGAAAGCCTCCAGAACGCCGCCACATCGCGAAACTCCGTCTCGGGAGCCAGAAGTCTCCGTTCTGGCACTCCGCCGGGACGGGGAATTGGAGGAGATCATCGCCATCATCACCACCGACGCCTCTCCATCAACCAGCCATGTTTCCCCATCCATGAGTGAGTAATTCCCCCGCTGTAGGCCGAAGGGGATGGTAGGGATTTGATACGTCTCCGACGTATCGATAATTTCTTATGTTCCATGCCACATTATTGATGTTATCTACATGTTTTATGCACACTTTATGTCATATTCGTGCTTTTCTGGAACTAACCTATTAACAAGATGCCGAAGTGCCAGTTCCTGTTTTCTCGTTGTTTTGGTTTCAGAAATCCTAGTAACGAAATATTCTCGGAATCGGATGAAATCAACGCCAAAGTTCCTATTTTCACCGGAAGCATCCGGAACACCCGGGAAGGACCGGAGGGGGCACCGGGCCCCCGGACCATAGGCCGGCGCGGCCCGGGCCCCGGCCGCGCCGCCCTATAGTTTGGCCCCCTGTCGGCCCTCCTGCGCCGCCTCTTCGCCTATATAAAGCCCCTGGATCGAAAACCCCGATGCGTTCGACGAAACCCACGTAAACCTTCCGGAGCCGCCGCCATCGCGAAGCCAAGATCCGGGGGACAGGAGTCTCTGTTCCGGCACGCCGCCGGAACGGGAAGTGCCCCGGAAGGCTTCTCCATCGACACCGCTGCCATCTTCACCGCCATCTTCATCACCGCTCGTTGCTCCCATGAGGAGGGAGTAGTTCTCCATCGAGGCTCGGGGCTGTACCGGTAGCTATGTGGTTAATCTCTCTCCTATGTACCTCAATACAATGATCTCATGAGCTGCTTTACATGATTGAGATTCATATGAGTTTTGTATCACTACTATCTATGTGCTACTCTAGCAAAGTTATTAAAGTAGTTCTATTCCTCCTGCACGCGTGTAAAGGTGAAAGTGTGTGCACCGTGTTAGTACTTGGTTTATGCTATGATCATGATCTCTTGCGGTTGCGAAGTTAACTATTGCTATGATAATATTGATGTGATCTATTCCTCCTACATATGCATGAAGGTGACGAGTGTGCATGCTATGCTAGTACTTGGTTTAGTCTTTTGATCTATCTTACACTAAAGGTTACTAAAATATGAGCATTATTGTGGAGCTTGTTAACTCCGGCATTGAGGGTTCGTGTAATCCTACGCAATGTGTTCATCATCCAACAAAAGTGTAGAGTATGCATTTATCTATTCTCGTTATGTGATCAATGTTGAGAGTGTCCACTAGTGAAAGTGTAATCCCTAGGCCTTGTTCCTAAATACTGCTGCGTTGCTACCGCTTGTTTCTCGTTTCACCGTGTTACTACTCGCTGCAATACTACCACCATCAACTACACGCCGACAAGCTACTTTCGGCACCGTTGCTACTTGCTCATATATATTCATACCACCTGTATTTCACTATCTCTTCGCCGAACTAGTGCACCTATTTGGTGTGTTGGGGACACAAGAGACTTCTTGCTTTGTGGTTGCGGGGTTGCATGAGAGGGATATCTTTGACCTCTTCCTCCCCGAGTTCGATAAACCTTGGGTGATCCACTTAAGGGAAAACTTGCTGTCTGTTCTACAAACCTCTCGCTCTTGGAGGCCCAACACCGTCTACGAGGAAAGGAGGGGGAACGTAGACATCAAGCACTTTTCTGGCGCCGTTGCCGGGGAGGAAAGGTAAAAGGCACTCATACGCTGGTTCCAGGTAAAGTACTTTTCTGGCGCCATTGTGTTTGTGCTCGAAGCTATTTCCTTTAGATCCTGCAATTGCAACTTTTTGTTTCTTGTTTACACTAGTAAGGCATAATGGAAAACAACAAAAATATGAGAGATCATTATGAACTTTATCTTGAATTAGGACATGATGTGCTTGAAGAGAGAATTAAAAAACCCATGGAACTTTATATGCATGCTAATGGGAATGTTATTAATATGAATGCTTTGAACACTATTGTTGCTAATGCTATGGAAAATTCTAAGCTTGGGGAAGCTGGTTTTGATGAGCATGATCTTTTTAGTCCCCCAAGCATTGAGGAGAAAATTTTCTTTGATGATACTTTGCCTCCTATTTATGATGATTATAATGATAGTGGTCTTTTGTTGCCACCTACTATGGAGAGTAAATTTTGTTGTGATTATACTATGCCTCCTACACTTGATGAGAATAATAATGATAGCTACTTTGTTGAATTTGCTCCTACTACAATTAATAAGAATAACTATGCTTATGTTGGGAGTAGTAATAATTTTATGCATGAGACTCATGATAAGAATGCTTTATGTGATAGTTATATTGTTGAGTTTGCTAATGTTGCTACTGAAAGTTATTATGAGAGAGGAAAATATGGTTGTAGAAATTTTCATGTTACTAAAATGCCTCTCTATGTGCTGAAATTTTTGAAGCTATACTTGTTTTATCTTTCTATGCTTGTTGCATTATGCTTCTTGAACTTGTTTATTTACAAGATTCCTTTGCATAGGAAGCATGTTAGACTTAAATGTGTTTTGAATTTGCCTCTTGATGCTCTCTTTTGCTTCAACTACTATTTCTTGCGAGTGCATCATTAAAGCTGCTGAGCCCATCTTAATGGCTATAAAGAAAAGAACTTCTTGGGAGATAACCCATGTGTTATTTTGCTACAGTACTTTGTTTTATATTTGTGTCTTGGAAGTTGTTTACTACTGTAGAAACCTCTCCTTATCTTAGTTTTGTGTTTTGTTGTGCCAAGTGAAGCCTCTAATCGAAGGTTGATACTAGATTTGGATTTCTGCGCAGAAACAGATTTCTATCTGTCACGAATCTGGGATTTTCTCTCTGTAGAAAAATCATAAAAATATGCCAATTTACGTGCGTGTTCCTCAGATATGTACGCAACTTTCATTAGTTTTGAGTTTTCTGATTTGAGCAACGGAAGTATTTATTATAAATTCGTCTTTACGGACTGTTCTGTTTTGACAGATTCTGCCTTTTATTTCGCATTGCCTCTTTTGCTATGTGGGATGGATTTCTTTGTTCCATTAAACTCCAGTAGCTTTGGGCAATGTCCAGAAGTGTTAAGAATGATTGTGTCACCTCTGAACATGTGAGTTTTTGATTATGTACTAACCCCTCTAATGAAGTTTATGAGAAGTTTGGTGTGAAGGAAGTTTTCAAGGGTCAAGAGAGGAGGATGATATATTATGATCAAGAAGAGTGAAATCTCTAAGCTTGGGGATGCCCCGGTGGTTCATCCCTGCATATTTCAAGAAGACTCAAGCATCTAAGCTTGGGGATGCCCAAGGCATCCCCTTCTTCATCGACAACTTATCAGGTTTCTTCTCTTGAAACTATATTTTTATTCGATCACATCTTATGTACTTTACTTGGAGCGTCTGTTTGTTTTTGTTTTTGTTTGTGTTTGAATAAATTGGATTACATCATGCTTGTGTGGGAGAGAAACACGCTCCGCTGGTTCGAATGAACACATGTGTTCTTAGCTTTTAGTATTCATGGCGAAGTTTCTTCTTCGTTAAATTGTTATATGGTTGGAATTGGAAAATGCTACATGTAGTAATTGCTATAATGTCTTGGATAATGTGATACTTGGCAATTTTTGTGCTCATGTTTAAGCTCTTGCATCATATGCTTTTTACCCATTAATGAAGAAATACATAGAGCATGCTAAAATTTGGTTTGCATATTTGGTCTCTCTAAAGTCTAGATAATTTCTAGTATTGAGTTTGAACAACAAGGAAGACGGTGTAGAGTCTTATAATGTTTTCAATATGTCTTTTATGTGAGTTTTGCTGCATCGCTTCATCCTTGTGTTTGTTTCAAATAGCCTTGCTAGCCTAAACCTTGTATCGAGAGGGAATACTTCTCATGCATCCAAAATACTTGAGCCAACCACTATGCCATTTGTGTCCACCATACCTACCTACTACATGGTATTTTCCGCCATTCCAAAGTAAATTGCTTGAGTGCTACCTTTAAAATTCCATCATTCACCTTTGCAATATATAGCTCATGGGACAAATAGCTTAAAAACTATTGTGGTATTGAATATGTAATTATGCACTTTATCTCTTATTAAGTTGCTTGTTGTGCGATAACCATGTTTACTTGGGGACGCCATCAACTATTCATTGTTGAATTTCATGTGAGTTGCTATGCATGTTCGTCTTGTACGAAGTAAGGGCGATCTACACCGAGTTGAATGGTTTGAGCATGCATATTGTTAGAGAAGAACATTGGGCCGCTAACTAAAGCCATGATCCATGGTGGAAGTTTCGAGTTTTGGACAAACATCCTCAAATCTCTAATGAGAAAAGAATTAATTGTTGTTGAATGCTTAAAGCATTAAAAGAGGAGTCCATTATCTGTTGTCTATGTTGTCCCGGTATGGATGTCTAAGTTGAGAATAATCAAAAGCGAGAAATCCAAATGCGAGCTTTCTCCTTAGACCTTTGTACAGGCGGCATAGAGGTACCCCTTTGTGAAACTTGGTTAAAGCATATGTATTGCGGTGATAATCCAGGTAGTCCAAGCTAATTAGGACAAGGTGCGGGCACTATTGGTACACTATGCATGAGGCTTGCAACTTATAAGATATAATTTACATGATGCATATGCTTTATTACTACCGTTGACAAAATTGTTTCATGTTTTCAAAATCAAAGCTCTAGCACAAATATAGCAATCGATGCTTTTCCTCTATGGAGGACCATTCTTTTACTTTCAATGTTGAGTCGGTTCACCTATTTCTCTCCACCTCAAGAATCAAACACTTGTGTGAAGCTGTGCATTGATTCCTACATACTTGCTTATTGCACTTATTATATTACTCTATGTTGACAATATCCATGAGATATACATGTTACAAGTTGAAAGCAACCGCTGAAACTTAATCTTCTTTTGTGTTGCTTCAATGCCTTTACTTTGAATTATTGCTTTATGAGTTAACTCTTATGCAAGACTTATTGATGCTTGTCTTGAAGTGCTATTCATGAAAAGTCTTTGCTTTATGGTTCACTTGTTTACTCATGTCATATACATTGTTTTGATCGCTGCATTCACTACATATGCTTTACAAATAGTATGATCAAGATTATGATGGCATGTCACTCCGAAATTATCCGTGTTATCGTTTTACCGCTCGGGACGAGCGAGAACTAAGCTTGGGGATGCTGATACGTCTCCGACGTATCGATAATTTCTTATGTTCCATGCCACATTATTGATGTTATCTACATGTTTTATGCACACTTTATGTCATATTCGTGCATTTTCCGGAACTAACCTATTAACAAGATGCCGAAGTGCCGGTTCCGTTTTCTGTTGTTTTTGGTTTCAGAAATCCTAGTAACGAAATATTCTCGGAATCGGATGAAATCAACGCCAAAGTTCCTATTTTCACCGGAAGTATCCAGAACACCCGGGAAGGACCAGAGGGGGGGCACTGGGCCCCCAGACCATAGGCCGGCGCGGCCCAGGCCCTGGCCGCGCCGCCCTATAGTTTGGCCCCCCTGTCAGCCCTCCTGCGCCGCCTCTTCGCCTATATAAAGCCCCTGGATCGAAAACCCTGATGCGTTCGACGAAACCCACAGAAACCTTCCAGAGCCGCCGCCATCGCGAAGCTAAGATGCGGGGACGGAGTCTCCGTTCCGGCACGCCGCCGGGCGGGGAAGTGCCCCGGAAGGCTTCTCCATCGACACCGCTGCCATCTTCACCGCCATCTTCATCACCGCTGCTTGCTCCCATGAGGAGGAGTAGTTCTCCATCGAGGCTCGGGGACATGCCGGTAGCTATGTGGTTAATCTCTCTCCTATGTACCTCAATACAATGATCTCATGAGCTGCTTTACATGATTGAGATTCATATGAGTTTTGTATCACTACTATCTATGTGCTACTCTAGCAAAGTTATTAAAGTAGTTCTATTCCTCCTGCACGCGTGTAAAGGTGACGGTGTGTGCACCGTGTTAGTACTTGGTTTATGCTATGATCATGATCTCTTGCAGATTGCGAAGTTAACTATTGCTATGATAATATTGATGTGATCTATTCCTCCTACATATGCATGAAGGTGACGAGTGTGCATGCTATGCTAGTACTTGGTTTAGTCTTTTGATCTATCTTACACTAAAGGTTACTAAAATATGAGCATTATTGTGGAGCTTGTTAACTCCGGCATTGAGGGTTCGTGTAATCCTACGCAATGTGTTCATCATCCAACAAAAGTGTAGAGTATGCATTTATCTATTACTGTTATGTGATCAATGTTGAGAGTGTCCACTAGTGAAAGTGTAATCCCTAGGCCTTGTTCCTAAATACTGCGCTGCGTTGCTACTTGCTTGTTTCTTCGTTTCATCGTGTTTACTACTGCTTGCAATACTACCACCATCAACTACACGCCGACAAGCTACTTTACGCGCACCGTTGCTACTGCTCATATATATTCATACCACCTGTATTTCACTATCTCTTCGCCGAACTAGTGCACCTATTTGGTGTGTTGGGGACACAAGAGACTTCTTGCTTTGTGGTTGCGGGGTTGCATGAGAGGGATATCTTTGACCTCTTCCTCCCCGAGTTCGATAAACCTTGGGTGATCCACTTAAGGGAAAACTTGCTTCTTGTTCTACAAACCTCTGCTCTTGGAGGCCCAACACCGTCTACGAGGAAAGGAGGGGGAACGTAGACATC